>NC_090650.1:68247053-68502053 GCF_040937935.1 Hyperolius riggenbachi | reverse complement strand
TGGGCTCATGGTATCTGAACATCTCACACTCAATCATTTATACTAAGTTTTAAGTTTAAAAGAATGATAAATCATATATAAGTAAACCTGGATAAATATTTCAGTTTAAGTCATAAGGGAGTGTGTGAAAAGTATTCAAACAAAACTATGGATTACTCTGAACAATTATGTATGCGCCAAAGGCTACTTGAGGTGACATTATCCCCAAAAGAGTGTACTGGTCCAACGCAGCCTTTTATAAAGGGTACATGCTATAGCACTGGCCTATTTATCTATCATAGCTAGGCTAGTTATTGCTATTGAATGGTCATTTCACCTCCACAAATATGTGGAAAGCATCCTTTGCATAGCTGAAATCCATTGGTTTGGAAGCCACCATTAGAAGTCACAGTGACTTCTATGGGGCTTATTATCTTGGACAATTTGTAGACCTTTGCTCCTTGCTTCCACGGTTAACAGAGCAGTGACAAATTTTCTGTAGTAACATCTCCCTCCACCATTGCCCACTGTATTGACAGTAATTTCCTCTATTCTTCATACCCTCCAGTTAAAGACAGTAGCCTACCTTCTCAGGACTATCATGTAGTGAACGCAAACTTCCTTAATGGCCTTCCCCACATAACTATGTTGCATTTCTTTTCTTCTTTTTCTGTCTGAAGGAGTTAAACATCAGAAATGCAAGTGACGGTGTCTCTCCAGTTGGGACCCAGTCGAACTATAGTTTAACCCTCACTGATAAAGAGTTACAGACATAAAACACTTGCCTGGCAGAGAATAGCTTTTAAGTGCATGGTAGAGGTTAAAAAGAAAAAAAAATCAATAGAGAAAGAAAGCTCAACCTTACCATAGATAATTTGGCTGGAAAGGATAGCCACTTCAGCAGCTAGATTTCGAACTAACTCCATATAATAGAATCAATTCCTTTATTGAACAACCACTAAAATACAGCAATGAACATGACAGCCCAGGAAATGACGCGTTTCTGACCCTACTGGGTCCTTAAAGGATACCCCAACTGAAATGTGACATAATGAGATAGACATGTGTATGTACAGTGCCTAGCACACAGATAACTATGCTGTGTTCCTTTTTTTATTTTTCTGCCTGAAAGAGTTAAATATAAGGTATACCAGTGGCTGACTCAGTCCTGACTCAGACAGGAAGTGACTACAGTGCAACCCTCATAAGAAATTCCAACTATAAAACACTTTCCTAGCAGATAATGGCTTATGAGAGCAAGAAAGCGGCAAAAAGGGGGAATTTCTTATCAGTGAGGGTCACACTGTAGTCACTTCCTGTCTGAGTCAGGACTGAGTCAGCCACATACATACCTGATATTTAACTCTTTCAGTCATAGAAAGAAAAAAAGGAACACAGCATAGTTATCTGTGTGCTTGGCACTGTACATACACAAGTCTATCTCATTATGTCACATTTCAGTTGGGGTATCCTTTAACTGATTTTATTATATAGAGGGAGTGTGGAAATTTGTAGAGGTAAAAAAAAAGTTCAAAATAGGTCAATAGTCCATATATTTTAGCTTCTGGGACACAGAAAGACTGTATCATTCATATGAGACAGTTTAACTTTCTTTTTTTGCTCGTACACAGAAAATAAAACTGTAGGATCCTTAATAAAAGTCATTTTAGGAGCAGGAGGATAGAATTAATTGTTTATCTCATCAGTTTATTTTCACCCCAGGTTTCCTTTAAATGGTTTTGGGTTGTGAGTGACAGATGGGCAATTGAAGTGTGTCTTAAAGATGTATAGTGTGAGAGGGTAATGTTACCATAACAGCATTAGGGTTATTTTGGTGCACAGTTGGCGGTTGAGGGGCTGGAGAACTTTTAAAGATCTTCTAAGAATTGTAATATGTAGTTATTCTCCTGGCTGACGTTGCCTTTAAAGTACGCCAGATCCAGAGACACAGTATGGGTTTGCTAGTGAGTTGGCACTAACTGTGGTTCTTATCAGGCCAGAAAGTTCTCACTTCCATTGTACAAGTATATGTCTCTTGCATAAAGCGACAATGAAATGAGAATAAGTCTAGATCACTGTATTGATACTGACCACACAACAAACGCTTAAAGGAATACTGTAGGGGGTCAGGGGAAAATGAGTTGAACTTACCCGGGGCTTCTAATGGTCCCCCGCAGATTTAAAGTCTGAAAATCACTGCGCCTGCATTGCCGTGTCCTAGCTCCCGCTGATGTCACCAGGAGCATACTGCACAGGCCCAGTATGGTCTGTGCCTGTGCAGTACGCTCCTGGTGACATCAGCGGGAGCGAGGACACTGCAATGCTGGAACAGCTGGAATTTCAGCCTTTAAAGTCTGAAATTCAAGAAGTGACCCGGAGGCGGGGCCGGAGCATCGGTGAGTGGCTGCGTGGGCACAGAATGTCTGCGGGGGACCATTAGAAGCCACAGGTAAGTTCAACTAATTTTCCCCCGAACCCCCAACAGTATCCCTTTAACCTCCCTGGCGGTAAGCCCGAGCTGAGCTCGGGCTATGCCGCGCAGGAGGATTTCTCAGGGTCTGCTGGGGCGATTCGCCCCATTCAAAGTGCTGTGCGCGCAGCCAGCACTTTGCTAGCTGCGCGCACAGCTCGATCGCCGCCGCTCTGCGGCGATCGCCCGCACACAGCGGCTGAAGAGGCCCCCCCCCCCCGCCAGAGCCCTGCGCTGCCCGGATCAATGAGTTCCGGGCAGCGCTATGGGCTGGATCGAGTGTGCATGACGTCAGGACGTCGGCTGACGTCCATGACCTCATGCCGATCGTCGCCATGGCGACAGGAGAAGCCAAACAGGGGAACGCGTTATATACGCGTTCCCCTGTTTGCTATTGATGCCGGCGACGATCGCACTAGAGGGCCACATGCGCCCTCTAGTGGTGTTTCATGTAGCTACCACTCTGGTAGCTTTACATGAAACAAAAAAAAACAAAAAAAAAAAAAAAAAGGATTTTTGCCCATTTTCAAAAAAAAATTAACCGCCAGGGAGGTTAATGCATTTCACTTATTCTTACCTGTGAATCCAGCAGCCGTCTGTCTGCTCAGCTTGTCCATGCATTTTCTCTCCTCATCTTTTATTTCCAGCTGCAATTTACATTCCGGATGAAAACCGTCCACCTTTAGAATAAAAAGAGTTTGCTGGTTGGTATTTAAACATTTAGGGCAAAAGCAAAAATGTTTTAATAATAGAAGGTTTTTCGATGCTGAAAACACATTTTCTAAAGTACTTATTATGCCTTTTTTTGAGGGCACATGCATAGCTAAGGTCCGAATTGAGTGCATAAATAACATGACTTTATGACTCTACTAAAATATTAACAGACATAAAAATGATTTCAGTCTATATAATCACAATTCTGCAGAAAGCGATCTTTTTTTCTGTACGATCAGTTTGTGAACATGCATACACAGAAAATGGATTGCCAAAATCTATTAGTACCTGTACAAATAGCAGCCAGACACTTTAGAGCCAAGGTAACTTATTTACAATCCTCAATCACTACTCTACTATTATCTCCCTCTAACTGCATGGTACGGCCATTAGCAAAATGTTCAATGAAAGCAAATTAAGACTTGGGGGACAAACACATCTTAAAGTGAAATTCATGGTGACATGTGTATGTACAGTGCCAATCCAAATTAGAATAAGCCTGGGTTCCTTTTTTTCTAACTGTAGAGGTTAAGAATCCTGGACAGGGCCGGAGCTACCATAGGAAAAAAATAGGCAATTACCCCAGGGCCCCAGAGCCTGTAGAGGCCCCCAAGTTGTCCCTCCCCATCTTAACTGTTGCTCCCCCGGGACTCTGCAGAGTCTGTTAAGTTGGGAGGTGATTGGGGGAGGGTCAGCAGCCAGCTCAGGGGCCCAGGAGGGAAATTTAGCTGCAACAAGGGGCCTCTAATGAAGCTTTTTGGTCGGGGGGTGTCTGTTGGGGGGCCCCCAGGATAATTTTGCCCTAGGGCCCAATTGTTACTTGAACTGGCCCTGATCCTGGAGGTGGTGTAGCTAAAGAGCTATAGGTCCCAGTGCAAGTTTTCCATTGAGCCTCCTCAAGTGCCCTATGCATAGCGATTAAGCATTAAAGAGACACTGAAGCAAGAATAATTCTCGCTTCAGACATCATAGTTAGCCCCTGCTAAAACGCCGCTATCCCGCGGCTAAACGGGGGTCCCTTCACCCCCAAACCCCGACCGCAAAATCAACGACCAAATTAGTCGTAGATTTTGCTGCTGGTGAAGGCAGGGCTAACGGCTGCAGCCCTGTCTTACAGCGCGTCTATCAGCGGCGCATCGCCGCCTCTCCCCCGCCCCTCTCAGTGAAGGAAGACTGAGAGGGGCGGGGGAGAGGCGGAGATACGCGCTGACAGACGCGCGTGGGGCAGGGCTGCGGCGGTTAGCCCTGCCCCAATGCGGAAGCGCTCCCCCGCTGCACCGAGGGGGATTTGGGGGTGAAGGGACCCCCATTAAGCCGCGGGATAGCGGCGTTTTAGCAGGGGCACACATGCCCCTGCTATCTATGAGGTCTGAAGCAAGATTTATTCTCGCTTCAGACTCTCTTTAAAACATGCCAAGGAAAGTTTCAGTGTCCAAGAGGTATAAGCCGGGGGATAAGGACCGTTTGTTAAAGGAACACTATCGATTAAGATGTTTTTTTCAATTGAGTTAGGAAATGTTTGGGAAGTGCTGCTAAGTACTGTGGTGTATACACATGAATCCTTATCTCTGTGTTTACTGTTATCTACTGTAATTCCTTTCACACTTTTCTGATGGGAATTCTGACTGCAGACTGAGCCATGAGGGGAGTGGGAATTCCCTCACAGTGCATCTGTTAACTCAGCGTGTGCAGAGAGCTCAGTCAGAGACAGGCAGAGCTTTCTCTCACAGAGTGCAGAGAAAATGTATGTAATGAAAATGTAAACTTTATGTCACACTTATTTGTTAGTTTTCTAGTTTCATGGCTTAATGAAACCTTTTGGTGTTCCTCTGGGCATAGAAAAAAGTGTTCCAAACTTGTTTTAGATTGCAATCAACAATCGGCATGCAGTCAATCGCGATTTCTCACAGTTCTGCTGTGACACCAGGGTTCAGTTATTATTTAGCCTAACTATGGATATTGGCGCAGAAAGGCAGCAGGGGTAAATAATAGGTGCCTGAGGTTTGGCTATTACATAGCCAAACTCAGGATATCAGCAGTTACATGAGTAAAGGGTGTCGGAATTTGGTTTTATTGTCAGGGGTGGGAGGTTTTCCAAACTATGTTGAATTTACATTGGCACAGGGTGAAGGGCTGTTTAAAAACAAAATACTACTATGGGATTCCAGCAGAGTCCTACTTAAAATAAGGTCTATATAGATAATTGTTCATGTCACCAGCTTATGTTCACTTCTGGCTCCCCTTAAGTGGCAGCTACTGCCTGCATGAATGTGACAGATTGCTCTCAGTTTCTGACTGGGATTGGTTCAGCCACTTCCCCATGTTCTACTTTCTCCTGCCTCAGGAACAGGGTTACAGGCTGGGTTCAGCCACCGTTTTTAGGTAGTTTAGTGGTAATGATTATCACAATGTGCACTTTGCTTGTGACAATCGTTAATAAAATGGTTCCCACTGTCCTACTTAGACAAGAATGCATCTTTTCATCTGTGGGGACACGGCAACACTCAGTCTCACATGATCATGTAGATCGGTATGCTCTGTTTTTTTCTTGCCCATTTCAACATGCTTATTCTCCATGTTAGAGGTTGCAGTTTGTACAAGCCAACAACTAGGCAACTTCTGCTCATTTATGATTATGGAGTGAGATACCACCATCATCACTGGATCCACAGACTTGAGTCATCTAAGGATGTGTATTTAATAGTTTCTGTCAAAACCTAGGCCCAGCATACAGTATTTAAAGGAAACCAAGCACCACTTTTCTTTTCCTGGTTTCTAATAGCTGTAGGAGCTGCCATGTTCCCCCACCCCTTCTAGCTGCCCAAATATATCCAGAGGAAGGTGTAAAGATAGCATCTGTGACTTCTCTAAACTCTTTGAAGCACTGTGTTTTATCTATCCCCTGGTGAGCTTTAATTTTCTCTCTACTAATGTGTGCAATAAAATAATTACACCACCAGTCCTTATATCATGCATGAAACTTCAGTTGTTGGGTGGAAGTAGGGTAATAAATGCCTCTGATAAACTTTTAAATGTAAAAAGATAATGTAAAATTTAAATGTTTTTATTAATGAGTCACATTGTTGGAAAGCATATTCAATGTGATTTTGAGATGGCCTGGATGCTAAAAATGGTGCTTGGTTCACGTTAGCTACTTTGGCCTCCTGGATGTACTAGCTACACCCAGGAGGCCATGTGCGCATCCGCGCGCTCCCGCGGCCAATCGCGCGCGTGCACACGCGCTCCCGGACGCGGATCGTTAGCCCACGAATCGGTGAATCGGGCTATGGTGCCCAATCACTGATTCCTCTCCCCCGCAGAAAAAGCGACAGCTTCTCTCAGAAGCTCCGCTTTTTCTGGCTGTTGCGTCCCCCATACGTCCCTCTAAGCGTATGTTACGCTTAGAGTGACGTCATGTAAACAAACTCATGGCCGCCATCTTGTGGCCAAAAAGTAAAACTACAACTAAAAGTAAAAAAAAAAAAACCTTAACACACATATACATTATAAAAGTTCTGTTTACATCCCACCCTCCCAAAAAATACCCAAATAAAATGTTTAATATAAAAAAAAAACATTACAATAATGAAAAAAAACCATGTAAATATTTACCTAAGGGTCTAAACTTTTTAAATATCAATGTAAAGATGAAATATTTCTATACTTTTTTTATTTTAAACTTGTAAATAGTGATCGATGCAAAACGGAAAAAATGCACCTTTATTTCCAAATAAAATATTGTGGCCATACATTGTTATAGGGACATAATTTTAACGGTGTAATAACCGGGACATATGGGCAAATACAATACGTGAGTTTTAATTATGGAGGCATGTATTATTTTAAAACTATAATGGCTGAACTGAGAAATAATTAATTTTTTCCGTTTTTCTCTTATTCTTCCTGCTAAAATGCATTTACAGTAAAGTGGCTCTTAGCAAAATGTACCAACCAAAGAAAGCCTAATTGGTGACAGAAAAAACAAGATATAGATCAGTTCATTCTGATAAGTAGTGATAAAGTTATAGGCTAATGAATGGGAGGTGAACATTGCTCGGATGCATAAAGTGAAAACGACTGAAGGCTGAAGTGGTTAAAGGCAGAACATCTAAAGTTCACTGGCAAGATTTTTTATGTTACATAACAAAAGCCATTGTTATCTTAATTATAAAACCTTTGAGAAGATGGCCTGCTGCTGCACCAGATGTCAGCCTGGCTTCGCAAGTATCATGTTACTTACTCCTTATCTTTCATACAGTCATGTAAACTTAGTACGACAGTACAGAATACATATACTATGTCCTACTACTTGGTTTCAGAGCGCTAATCATTTCACCCGCTATGCAACATTTTTACGTCCCTTGTTTTTGGGGGTTTGGTGGCAGTCAGTAGTGTCCTCATGCAGTGGGAACATTTGGGTCACTGTCTGCCCTACACCCCACCAGGGGCCTAGGGTGACCTCCAGCTAAGCTAGCTTCTTGTTTCCAAAATTGGGTATCTCTAAAGAGAGAGGTTAGGAGAGAGACACAACACAAGTGACAGCCTAAATGTGGTATTTCTGTATGACCTAATGACATGTATCGCAATATAAGGAACCAATGTTTTTTTTTATAATTAAAAAAAGATTTCATTATTATTTTCAGCTTCTGCTATGATGATGGAGATTGGAGAAGAAATCACACAGTGTCTATCTGTAATTGGTTGAGATGCCCTTCTCTGCTGCACTACACGAGACAGGTGCTGTTCGGTTTCAGTGCACTTGCCATCTCACTCTCCATGCAACATTTATTTGTATTCGTATTTACATAAACCTTTTGTTTTACCCATGCAGTATACTTGTCAATGTCAATATTTGCAGAACACTTTGGGTGTGGAAGTAGCGCTGTTCTCTATTGTATTTTGCATGCATTTCATGTATATTTTGGTTCACGCTCCCTGTTCATGTTTTTTTCAATTCATACTTCATTTATTTACTCATTGGCACTACAGCTCATGAAGGAGTTTTGTCTCCTGAACAATTCCAAACCTTCTCTACCAACCACTTTATTCTTCCATCTTCTAACTCCCATATTCTTCAGGTCCTCCTCAACATCATCAATCCACATTATCTTTGAAGTTTCTCTCAAGTGAGATCCTCCTGGTTGTCTGTTAAAAATAACTTTCTTAACAGCCCTTTTCTCTGTCACCCTCTCTATGGCCTGGTGCACACCAAAAACCGCTAGCAGATCCGCAAAATGCTAGCAGATTTTGAAACGCTTTTTCTTCTTTTTCTGTAGCGTTTCAGCTAGCATTTTGCGGTTTTGTGAAGCGTTTTTGGTGTAGTAGATTTCATGTATTGTTACAGTAAAGCTGTTACTGAACAACTACTGTAACAAAAAACGCCTGGCAACCCGCTCTGAAGTGCCGTTTTTCAGAGCGGTTTGCGTTTTTCCTATACTTAACATTGAGGCAGAAACGCATCCGCAATCCAAAATCTGCAGCAGCCCGGGAGTATGCGTTTCTGCAAAACGCCTCCCGCTCTGGTGTGCATCAGCCCATTGAAATACATTACCCTAGCGGATCCGCACCCACAAGCGGATCGCAAACCGCAGCAGAACCGCTCTGGTGTGCACTAGGCCTATATGTCCAAACCACCCCAGTACCTTGTCTTCGATCCCAGACACAATGGCTGGCCTTTGACACAGATCTGCGGTACGTTGTTAGTGTAATGCTGGGAAAACACTATGAGGTTTTTTTGGCAGATAGATGGCTCGATAGATAATTTCTGACAGGTTCGATCTGATTTTGATTGTTTTTCTGAACTATTTTTTCATAGAAGTGAATGGAAATCGAATGCAAAAATACATTGTGTATTCCCACCATTAATTCTCCAACATCTGTTCTCTACCACTGGTCAATAAATTCTTAAAAAAAGTCTTCCTCTTCCATTTTCTTTGAAGCTCCTCAACTCAATCTGTCAATGTGTATGTTTCAGAACCATATGTAACTAATGTACGTTACAGATTTCTACTAAGGGTATGCAATCTAAACCCTTTCTCCAGAGCAAACTAACTTGCATTCAGTTGCTATCGTCATACTAATCTTGTCTCTCATATTATTGTTACCTATAACAACAGTTCCAACATATTTAAAGTGGATCCGGCCCCTTGCAAAGAACAGAGTGAAACTTGTTCATGCCACATAGAAAAGCTGTAGAAATCAGCTGCACTGAACTGTGTTTGTATATTTAGCTACAGTTGAGTGTAACAAGTGTGTAATCCGTAGGCATGACTCACAGTGCCTCAGCCTTAGCTGTACTAGCTGAACAGGAAAAGACAGATGCTTTAACCCTTCCTTTGCTCTCTGAAAGTTCATTCAGTAAATTTTCAGGGCCTCTGGGAATTTCTGTGCATTGTAACAAATATTTGTCCCCTGATTATATTCATACTGTGCCTAATCTTTTAGACCAGAGAGGAAGTTCTGAGCTCAGGTCCACTTTAAAGAGTAAAAAATAATTCTTGCTTTTTACCTGCTATTTAGTTTAAGCAGTATGAGGAGAGGTGAAACAATGCATTTCCATGGCAAAATGAGGGCTTTTTAACCCCTCCCCCCCAATCCCAGGGCAAACATCCACGACTTTCAAAGTCGTGCATTTTGCTGCCCGGGGAGGCAGAGCTTAGCGCTGTAGCTCTGCCTCTACTGAAGTCAATCTGCGAGCGGATCTCCACCTCTCCCCGCCCCTCTATGTGAAGGAAGACTGAGAGGGGCGGGTAGAGGCGCAGATCAGCGGCAATTGAATCCAGCAGAGGCAGAGCTACAGCGCAAAGCTCTGCCTCTTTCAGGAAGAGCTGCCCGGGGATTTGGGGGTATAAAGCCCTTGTTTTGCCGCGGGAATGGAGTGTTTCACCTCTCCTCATACTGCTTAAACTAAATAGCAGGTAAAAAGCAAGAATTATTTTCACTTCAGACTCTCTTTAAAGCTTTTACAGAGCTTATATTTCAAAACATTCAGATGGACAGTTCTGTTTACTGTATTCTGTGCTATCTTGGCTCACAGCATGTACTTAGTTATTGATTTTTAAACCTATTTTTTTCTCTTCACTTTCCTTTAACTTTAGGAGGTTTTCTTCAAAATCCTTCTGCCTTCAGGACATGCTAGGTTTTGTCTTACTCGATTGAATAAAGTTCCTCCAGAGTTACTCCTATCAGTATTTGTCATAACTTTCTCTAGTGTGATGTTAAACAACAGAGTTGACAACACATCATCCTGCCTCAGCACCTGGTTAGCTTCAAAACCGTTTGGCACTTTTCCCTCCATTTTTACTATGCACGTTGTCTTCCAAAGGGTCATCTGAGCCAATTTGATGAGTTTACGTTGTATTGCTAGGTCCTTCATTGCTCTGAAGAGATCTGTCTCTTAACACTATCATACGCTTATTCATTAAAATATTGGTGTAAATTAAAGAGTACCTAAATTATAAATTAGACAATTGTAATGGTATCCAGCGCCCATCAAAATAGACGAATATTTTGTGTAATACCCCAAAAACAAGGGGGAGCCTAACAGTGATAAGGGTTAACTAGAACAAACAAACTGTTTCACTTAGTCTCAAATAACACATTGCATTTTATTAAATAACTGCATAACAAAACCCCCATATAAACCCCCATAAAAACGAGCCTAAGAGTGTATCCCAGCCTAGCATACACAGCCGGCCGTGTCATTCACGCTGCACAACCATAACATCATTCAATCACAGATGTATACTCCTGGGAGTTCCAGAATGTATGTTATCTTCCTGATGTCTAGGCTATGTCTTTAAGTCCAGTTCCATGTTAGTACTGCGTGCAGTCAATTGTAATGAATCCCAGATCCATACTAGGTAATCTTCACAAATAAACGTTTCAACCATTTACTATGCTGTCTTGTCATAAGTTTCCTCATATGAAGTTCATTCAGGGGGAGTGAGGGTTAGCATGCAGCAGTATTGATCCATGCAGGGGGGGGGGGATCATTAGTAAGTCCAAGCGACCACATAGGTTAATAGGCTGTGATGCATAGGGAAAGTTCAGTAACATGCAGCGGGCTAGCGTCTGTCAATAACAGCGTTTCCGCTTCCCTCATAAGCATATGTGAACTGCTCTGCCCTGTGGGCTCTCACCACCTCCTCCAGCTTGTAGTTCCTCTTGGTGCCTCTTCCAACCCCCCTCCAGCCGCTGCTCGCCTCCTCTTCTCAGCCCCTTAGACTGCCAGCTTGGAATCACGTTACTCTGGATCCATGCGCCGACAAGCGCGCAGCGTGTGACGTCACTCTGGCCTGTCCCGTAACTAGTATCGCCCGCCCCTCGGGCTTCCTCAGACGGTCACATGGGCAGCGCCGTCATGTTGTTTTAAAGCCATCCACTCCTGCCTACTCTGCGTATCTCCGCCTCTGCATCTTGGTCATTGGTTGTTCAGTTCCCCACCTAATAACACAGCAGTTGATTTTCATAGCGCTATAGTTTCTTACATTTACTCGCAGAGCAATGCCCCGCAGTCATAATGCATTTACATAAGGACCATAAGTTCCATTTTTCTGCAAAGAGAACAGGATTCACATAGAAGTTCAAATAAACCTATCTACAGGTGTCTATGCATACCTGCCTATATGGGCGCTTTATGCATGTGCTGTATACACATATCCTCTCACATACATACATACATACAAACCTACCCATATGCATATCACACAAAGTCTACCTACACATCAGTAAATCACATAGACCCCTATTATCTTAGATTAAACTTTTTTCTCACTCTGGGGAATTTTTGTTTATTATCCTCATGTAGAGGGGTTCCTTTTCAACTCAGCCACCATATCATCGTCCTATAAGTCCCTCCCACTCAGGTAAGGAAGGGGATTAGGAAGGGAGAGAAGGGAGAAAGGTAGGTAAAATTGGGTAAGGGGGAGGGGGGGGGGAGAAAGAGGGGGGAGGGGGGAAAAGAAGGGGGGAGGGAGAGAGGAAAGGAAGGAGAAAAGGAGAGAAGGGGGGGGAGGGGGGAAGGGGGAAGGTGGAGGGGAGGGAAGGGAGGGGAAGAGGGAGAGGAAAAGGAATAAGGGGGGGGGGATTGGAATGGGGGGGCTATGGATCTACTCTGGTAGAAAGGGGGACAGAGGTAAATCTGAATTCAATCCCCTTGGAATTACTGTGGCTAATCTAAAGATCCAGCTTGATTCTATCTGGCATAAACGTCTATCCAAGTTCCCCCCTCTTGATGGCACAGGCATTTTAATAATCCCTTTAAATCTCAATGAATCAGGGTTCTTGTGATGGAATAATTTGAAGTGTAAGCCTAGAGGGCTAGTTTCATCTCCCTCTTTAATGTTTCCCACATGTTGTTGTATCCTTTGTTTAAGCATACGTGTCGTTTTTCCGATGTATTTAAGTCCACACGGACAGGTAATCATATACACCACGAACTTGCTCTCACAGTTTATAAAAGATCGGATGTCATATGATCTCCTAGACTGTGAGTCTAAAAAGCAACCCACACGATCAACTAGGTGGCACACTGAGCATTTTCCACATGGGTACATCCCATTAGGGCGTGTCGAAGGACCCAACCACATGCGCGACGATTGAGCTGTGGTGGATATAAACTCAGATCTCACCAGCATGTCGCGCAGGTTAGGGGCCCTCTTGGCTGCCATATGAGGATAATCCCCCACAACCTGTATTATTTTAGGATCAAGTCTCAGTAGGTGCCAATGTTTAGCTAGGAGTTTCCGCAGTTGATTCCAATGGGTTCCATACTGCGTCACTACCCTTGTCACATCCTCCTTTGGTGTCCTCTTTTTCTTGTCCTGTGTCAGGAGTCTTTCCCTTGGGATCTCATTACTCCGTGCTTTTGCCCTCTCAAGTACCTCCTTGCTATAGCCACGGTGCTTAAACCGTCCACACATCTCCTCCGCCTCCCTCACATAATCCTCCTCTCTGCTGCAATTCCTGCGGACGCGCAACAATTGTCCCACAGGTATACCTTGCAGCAGAGATGGAGGGTGAAAACTGGAGGCATGCAGGAGGGTGTTTCCTGCGGTTGGTTTGCGGTAAGTTTCAGTCCTAATTCTGTCACCGTCTTTTTTGATTCGTAAGTCCAAAAAGCTGATCTCACTTCCATCAATAGTATGCGTTAGCACAATATTCCTATTGTTCATATTCAAGTGGTCCAGAAAGACACCCATCCCCTGCATGGATCAATACTGCTGCATGCTAACCCTCACTCCCCCTGAATGAACTTCATATGAGGAAACTTATGACAAGACAGCATAGTAAATGGTTGAAACGTTTATTTGTGAAGATTACCTAGTATGGATCTGGGATTCATTACAATTGACTGCACGCAGTACTAACATGGAACTGGACTTAAAGACATAGCCTAGACATCAGGAAGATAACATACATTCTGGAACTCCCGGGAGTATACATCTGTGATTGAATGATGTTATGGTTGTGCAGCGTGAATGACACGGCCGGCTGTGTATGCTAGGCTGGGATACACTCTTAGGCTCGTTTTTATGGGGGTTTATATGGGGGTTTTGTTATGCAGTTATTTAATAAAATGCAATGTGTTATTTGAGACTAAGTGAAACAGTTTGTTTGTTTTAAATTATAAATTACAGTTGGATTTAGTCGCTAAGATAAATTAAGTCACACATAATACAGTATGATTTTCTCACATCCATGGTCCGTATTCCTCATATGGGATTGAAATCTCAGCCCTTGACTGAATTCAGGCCCGGCAATTTTTTTCTTTCCTAAACAGGGACGCAAGGGATGCTGGGGGATTGATATCACTATTCCACCCCCCATGTCATGCTCCCAGCCCACACCCACTGTGAAAAGAGGTGTAACCTGATCCAGGCAGGCAGGCAGACATCTTGGATAAGAATTATAGCATGCTGTTTCTTATCTTTATAATCACTCTGCTCTGCCTCTGCTCTGTTTCTCATGTCTTACCCAAATGCTGTACCAAAACAAGCCTGGCTCGTATAATGTCATCAATCCAGCCCATAACCTATACAGAGCATGTGCTAATTTGTGCTTTCACAGGCTTATTTGCATGAAGGGGAGGGCCAAGGCTGGAGGGGAGGACAAAATGCTGAAGGGGAGGAAACAATGCTGAGGGTGTACTTGCAAGTCATCAGCATGAGGAGAAAGATGGAGGTGCTACTACAGATATAAATGTGTGCCTGTTCTAGACAATATTATGTACCAGATGCAAACTTTGTATGCCCATCTAACTGTACACAGTGCATAGACTACATACAAGTATTGCTATTCAGCTTGTTTTTGACTCACCAAGATGGTGCCGAACTAGGTCGCCGCGGCCACAGGGCTCCGGCTTGCTTACTCTTTTTTTCTCCTTTCCTCCCCTGGAACCCAGACGAAAACCACCCCAAGTGGTCTCCTATGGCTCCCCCACGCCATCAGTTGTATGGGCATCTCTCTGGCTTCCGGGACTCCAGCGCACACCAGCACTGCTATGAAGTCCGGCTCGCCACGTGGATAGTGCACACGTGACGCCGGCCACTGCAACAACCACAGCGGCTCCCGGTGAGACCTAGCCGCTGCTCCAGCTCTCCTGCCGCATCTTCCCGTCTAGTACTCGCTCCAGCGGGTTGCCCAGATCCTGCAGACGCACGCCGAGCCACACACAGTAACTCACCGGCATCGGGAAGAGTTCAAGAATCTGAACGCATGACTCCTCCACTCCTACTCCAACAATCAGCCTCCTTCGCCAGGTCCCAGGCTCTCAGCCATACGGCAGAACCAAACTCCACTCTGCATCCACGCGGTCACACCGTCTGCATCAGGACAACACCCACGTGAAGCTTTGCAATGTCAGAGGCTCGGCCATTCACGTGCTGCAACAGTAGGTTGTGCATGCCTGCTTAACACATCTATCTCTTTGCTGCTGCCTGGACCTCGGGGTCTCACTCACCAAGTGCACACATAGTGCAGGCTTCTAGTTCCTCCACTCCATCTGGCTGCCGTTTCCTAGGCTGCTCTGCATGCTACCAGCTGGAGCACCGAGCCTGCAGCCAACAGCTCCATCCTGAAAGAAGCCAAGATGCCCCCTTTGCCATATGGAACAGGAAACTCGCCAGCTAGCTTTCCACATCACACAGGTCTGTAAGAGGAGCCACAAAGTCATGGTCTCTGCTCAATTGGGCCTTGCTGTTGTTCATCCATGTCAAGTCCCACTAAATATATGTACCATCCTGTATCTGCGGGGGAAGGAGACATGCCATCCTCGTCCCCTCATGGTAGTGAGAACAGCAGCCTCCAGCACATTTTACGCGAGCGGCAGCCTGTGGGGGTCTGTCGCTTGGCCAGGGGGACACTAATGCAGGACACTAACTAGCCAGCAACTACCATAGGGATTCAACTTTTCTCTCTTCCTCTTCACTTATCTCTCTCTCGTTCCTGCACCGAGGTCTGACCGTGGGGCGTCTGATTCATTTATCGTTGCAGAGCGTTTAAGTGCCTTTGACGGCAGCAGATTACCCCCAGGTCCTTCTCATCTTATATGTATCTTTTGTATCTACTGTATGTCTACTACTGTATGCTTGTCTTCTGTTTTTACTGTAAGCTTATACTCCATACTGTGTAACTGTACCACTGTGTATGCCTTGTACCATACTGTTGTTACCATACCACTGTATGTTACTGTATCATGACCGGCCCTGTAGTGCCAAAACCAATCTACAGAAAATATATGACGGGGTTTTAAATGAACAGAAAGTCTTTTATTCTTCAGTTTTCCAAATTCTTCAAGATTGCGGACAAGTACATACACGACCCAATACAGAACTCCACATCATAAAAAAGGACTGCCTGACACGTGTTTCACAGCCAACGACCGCTTCCTCAGAGGCATACAGTGTACACACATATCAACTGTCGATTCAAGGACAATATCACAACGCAATCTGTAAAATCAATGGATCAGCACTCAGCGGCGAAATCCTGGGCGCTAAGGCTCATCCCAGAGAGAAAAGTGCCAAAACCAAGTCCGGGTACAACCCCTGTTGTACTTAGCGAAATAAAATCTGATTCTGATTCTGAGATAATCTTTCATGTTAAAATCACAGCAGAGTTAAAAAATCTGTCTTTTTTGTGAAAATGTAATCTGTAGTAGACTTACTAGCCCTTAATCATTTACAAATACAAAAAATAACATTTAAATGCTTAAAGGGGCACTATGGCGAAAAATTGTAAAATGTAAAATATGTGCAAACATAGACAAATGAGAAGTATGTTTTTTCCAGAGTAAGATGAGCCATACATTACTTTTCTCCTAAGTTGCTGGCATTTACAGTAGGTAGTCAAAATCTAACAGAAGCAACAAGTTTTGGACTAGTCCATCTCTTCATATGGGATTCTCAGCAAGGCTGTTATTCTTTATAAAGATATTCCTTAACCACTTCACCACTGAGGGGTTTTACCCCTTGAGCACCAGAGCAATGTTCACCTTTCAGCACACTCCTTCCATTCATTCGTCTATAACTTTATCATTACTTATCACAATTAAATGAACTATATCTTGTTTTTTCCGTCACCAACTAGGCTTTCTTTAGGTGGGACATTATGCCAAGAATTATTTTATTCTAAATATGTTTTAATGGGAAAATAGGAAAAATGTAGGAAAAAATTCATTATTTTTCAGTTTTCGGCCATTATAGTTTTTAAATAATGCATGCTACTGTAATTTAAACTCATGTATTTGCCCATTTGTTCCGGTTATAAAACCTTTTAAATTATGTCCCTATCACAATGTTTGGCGCCAATATTTTATTTGGAAATAAAGGTGCATTTTTTTTCAGTTTTGCGTCCATCCCTAATTACAAGCCCATAGTTTATAAAATAACAGTGTTGTACCCTCCTGACATAAAAATTTAAAAAGTTCAGTCCCTAAGGTAACTATTTATGTATTTTTTTAATTGTAAATTTTTAATTTTTTTTTAATTACAAAACAAAAATGGGGAGTATGCTTGGAGTACTTCCTCCAGACGCTTGGAGGAAGTACTAGGAGGCTGGTTAAGTTTTTCTTTTTCACAATGATCGCGCTGCTTAGCGGAAAAGCAGCGGATCATTGAGGGGCTCAGATCAACGAACGGGAATGAATTTTCCCGTTCATTGATCTCCGGGCGAGCGGCGGGCGGCGTGTTTACGAGCGGGAGTGCGCGCTAGAGCGAGCGGAAGTGCAGTCAGCGGCGGGAGCGCGGAAAGTACGGCTTTCTCCGTCCCTGGGGGTGAAAGGATGGAAAAAGGGATGGAGAAATTCGTACGTGCGGGGGTAAAGTGGTTAAAAAGGATTTTAACAATGATTCCCTGCTCGCTACACAGTTTTTTGGCAGTTGGACAGAGCAACTGCCATTCACTAAGTGCTGTTGAAAATAAATAAATCCCTGAGAATCCCCTCATGAAAAGATGTACTATTCCAAAACCTGTCACTTCTATCAGATTTCTACTGTCTACTGTAAGTGACAGCAACATAGGAGAAAAGTAATTTATGGCTCATTTTACTCTGGAAAAATTTTACAATTTTACAATTTTTCGCCATAGTGCCCCTTTAACTAAACGGTATCATAATACATGCATTGGATGTACTGGGAACAAAGCAAAAACTTCTGTTTGGCAATTTCATATGAGGGAAATCTGAAGATTGGCAAGTAATTTTTTTTTTCTTTTCATACAATGAATTACGACTCCCAGATTTTGGCTATTTTTCAGTTTGCAAAATATGTTCCTAAACTTATATTCTGATTTTTTTCAACTTTTACCCCCCATTTCAATTAGTGGCTTGCCAGTGCTCCAGGTCGGTTTACTGTGAGCAAGAGCAACTCAGCCATAAATTCTTATGCTACAGCTAAATTATTATGAGGCCCCCTGCAGATTGATGCGGCGAATGGTTTCCAGCGAACTTCGGTGGTTCGCGTTCACCAGCGAACACAAACTTTTCCGGAAGTTCGTTTGCCCCATAATGCACCATTAGGGTCAACTTTGACCCTCTACATCACAGTCAGCAGGCACATTGTAGCCAATAAGGCTACACTCCCTCCTGGAGCCATTAACCCCCTTATAAAAGGCAGGCATCGCCGGCCATTTTACTCACTTGTGTGCCTGCAGTAAATAGAGAAGGGACAGCTGCTGCTGCTGCAGACTCTCATAGGGAAAGATTAGTTAGGCTCTTGTAGGCTTGTTAGCTTGCTCCTTGCTGATTCTTATTGCTAAAATAGCACCCCACAACAGCTCTTTTGAGAGCTAATCTTGTTCTTGTGATCTATTTTTTGTTTTTCTGTGTGTCCCACTGACACATGTGTTGCATAGACACCCTTGATAATTCATACTGTGTGTGTGCCACTTCCAGGCCCAGCACATTCAGTGACTACCTGTGTGTGTGACAGGTGCACATTGTAATACCCATTACTGCATATACCTACCTACCTGTTGTTCACAGTGCACCCATCTACCTACGTGAGCTGAGCGCATGCAGTGTCACTGTGCCTGTCCACTACCTGTCTGTGTGTGACAAGTGCACATTGTAATACCCATTACTGCATATACCTACCTACCTGTTGTTCACAGTGCACCCACCTACCTACATGAGCTGAGTGCACGCAGTGTCACTGTGCCTGTCCGCTACCTGTCTGTGTGTGGCAGGTGCACATTGTAATACCCATCACTGCATATACCTACCTGTTGTGTTCAGTGCACCCACCTACCTACGTGAGTGCACGCAGTGTGATATACCACTCCGTGCATACCTGTTAATTGCACCTGTGTGACTGCACATTGTATTAGTCAAGTCAGTGCATACCTTTCACTTCATCCCCCCCCAATATGGACAAAACAAAAGGCAGAGGCAAGACTCCTGGCAGGTCTGTTCGAGGTTGCGCTGTCATGATTTTGTGCGGCCCTCGACCAAAGTACAGTGTTCAGAAGAAGGCACGTGCCATCAACCCCCAATATTGTCAGGATGTAGTTGACTATTTAACACAGAACACCTCATCTTTCTCAGCTTCCACATGGAAGCGTGACATATCTTCCTCCTCCTGCTCTGATTCTGGCACCCCACTTAACACTCAGTCGGCCACCACCACCAAAGTGCTATCACCCCAGGGCTCAGCGGTGTGGACATTTTTTGGTGTGTCTGCCTCAGATGAGAGCAATGCCATCTGTACTCTCTGCCACCAAAAATTGAGCCGTGGAAAGACCAAGACCCGCGTAGGGACAACTACCTTACCAAGGCACATGATTACAAAGCACAAACTGCAATGGGATGACCACCTGAGGAAAAGCAGCACACAAAAGCAAAGTCACACACTGCAGTGGAAGATACCAGGCTGCAGTTTTTTCTCAAAAAAGGCAATACCTAACCTAAACTGTACCGTGATGTTGAAAGGCAAGTGGTGACATCTCTGGCACACAGCGTTGGGTCAAGGGTCCATCTGACCACGGATGCCTGGTCTGCAAAGCACGCTCAGGCCTGCCCGAAGACTAAGTCAGCCCCCACACACAGCATCTCTGCCTGCACGCCGTGTGACTGCCTGCCCCAAGACTAAGTCGCTCCCCACACAGCATATCTGCCCGCAGGCCGCTTGACTGCCTTTTCTGCCACCACCAACAGGGTCCAGGACTCCAGGCGGATTCCTGAATTTTTAAGGCCATTCCCCTTCGTGATCATTACCTTGCTGCGGTGAAGGGGCTTGCGTATCACAATGATGCAGTGACCGCCGGCTATATGAGTGTCTCGGGGAGTGGCACACCAAAGATAATAAGGTTGTTGCTTATTTGTGGACAGACCAAATTTGATCAGCTGGGCAGTCACTGTTGTTCTGTCATTGAGCTACCACAGCCCGGCGACCATATGGGCTTGAAAACCGCCACGGCCTGCACTATGGCCATGGTGCACACCAGTCCAGCACGGCCGTCACAACGCAAACAGCTGTTTGTGGTGCGTTACACAGTGAGTTTGGTGTGTCAGTGTGAAGCAGTACTCTAATTACACTCCCTGATTGATGTATACACATGCAAGATGT
This sequence comes from Hyperolius riggenbachi, assembly GCF_040937935.1. Lineage (NCBI taxonomy): Eukaryota > Metazoa > Chordata > Amphibia > Anura > Hyperoliidae > Hyperolius > Hyperolius riggenbachi. Next base: position 68,481,824 of record NC_090650.1, on the reverse strand, counting down.
TTTAAAGCACTTTAGGCCTGCAATTTAGTATTCAATGTGATTTCTGCCCTTAAAACGCTGCTTTGCGTCCAATCCGGATTTTTACTCGGGACTTTTGGCATGTATCCCACTCCGCCATGCCCCCCTCCAGGTGTTAGACCCCTTGAAACATCTTTTCCATCACTTTTGTGGCCAGCATACATTTTTCTAGTTTTCAAAGTTCGTCTCCCCATTGAAGTCTATTGCGGTTCGCGAAAGTTTGTGCGTACTGAACCTTCGCGGGAGGTTCGCGAACCCAGTTCTCGAACTTAAAATCGGAGGTTCAGGCAATCTCTACCTGCCATAAGAGTACCAACAATTTGGCATCTTTGAAAGTCTGAGAGATCTGCCATTTTTATAAATTATAACCAACTTTGGTTTAAATATCTGTAAAAAAAACTATTATTTTAATTAAACATAACAAATAACAAAAATAATAAACAAAAAAAATGTAACATGTGTCAAGTTTTGATTGCTTAAAACATGTTCAAAGATTATGATGCCAAAATGTTAGGTGTTTCCATTGTGTTGTCCAACCCCTGTAGTGGGTAGCCACAGTCATGTCTTTACTCATCTGACTCCTCCCCCCCCCCACACACACACATGTAATGGACAGTCACCAAGTGGCCAAGTCAAACAAGTAAGTGGCTAGTCGTGTGTACGTCTGCAAATTTTACCATCTGTACATTTTACCAACCTCCCCATACAGAATAGCACAGAGTTCGCTGCCTAAGGAGGTGCTTTTCAGGTATTAAGACTGAACTAATTGCTGTCATTTTAATAGTACCTGGTTATACATTCTAAAACATATATAGGGCCTTGTGCACATGAATCCCAATGCAACCAAACCACAATGCACTGAGTTCATACACTGGTTGTACTAGATTCACAGACATCAAATCAGAACATATACTGCATTTGAAAAACTGATACAATGAAAGTGTGGCTCCAGCACATCTGGCTGGACCTCCCATGAACACAATCTGGCCCAATTAGACAAACTTCCTTGAGAGCCGCAGGCTAACGTAAGGTTTAGCAGCCGTCTGAAGTCTGAAATTTTCCTGGCCGAACAATCATTTAGGATCATATTGACTGACGACCTAATGTCTGTAGAGACAACCCTCATCTTCTCCTCCTCACCCTCCCTTCCTGCTTGCCAGAGCTCAGCAATGCATTGACCATCACACGGATGCCAGAAGACTATTGATTGGTTGACTTCATTACGAATTATCATTTTGGCTGACAAACTTAAAGAGTAACTGTTAGGCGTGAAATCAAAAATCAATTCTCTATTTTTTATATGGTAAACAAATAATAATGATGCTAATCAGGCAATCCAAAAAGTTAAAAATCTCTCTTAATTTTCCTCTCAATAGAATATCATTTACCAGGTCGCCTGGCTCGTATTTGGTACTGCCGCAAAAGAGAAGTTGCGGTGCATGCTGGTTGTTTTTTTCCCCCTCCCCTGTTCTCCTCATACATAATTAATGCAGCCTGATTGGCTGAGGTTTCTTTCACTCCCGGATTTCCTCCCACACGTCTGTTCCTCTCTGATTGGCCAATATTTCTTGTGCTGATAAGCTGAGAAAGTGACTCAGCTGAAATCCGATCCATACAGATAAACCAGGTCTGCAAAGTCACAAAACGATTTGTGAGGATGCAGCAGCTACAGAGCTGTGTGGGAGTGCCTGAAGACTGAGAGGGGCCATACATACATGCATACATACACAATCAGGCAGAGGAGTGGAAACAGAGTAAGGGAGGAAATGACATCAGGATTGGCTTCAGACACAGGGATTCTAAAATGGAAACTGACAGAAACAGAATTCTCTTTATGTACTATATAAAACTTACTGAAATAAAAGTGTGGACAGTGCAATACATATATTATGTAAGTAGAGGAAGTATTTATCTACTAATATATGTGGGGGAGTTTTCTGAGATAGTACGGCTGACAGCTCCTCTTTAGTGTTTATATTGGGTTTTCATCTCTCATTCACACATATCAGTAATAGTATATCAGTGACGAGTTTGATTAGAACAGAACTTATTACTGCAACACAGAAAGCACAGTCTCTGATTCTTCATTAGTTACTGATGATGTAATGAGTGCGGTAACCACTACAAAGACTCCCAGCTAAAAAATAGGCTAGATTACCATACTTCGGAGGCAGCACAAAACATAGAGAACTGAACAGTCCGCTACCACTTTGTCCTCCAAGTTTAAAAATCAGATCATCCGATGCTTAAAAAAGGACAATGGGGATTTATTTTATTATTTATTTATTTTTTGGAAATTGCTTTGATCACATACCCTGATTACCCTAAAGTGACAATTCGAAACAAAATTCACTTGAATTATAATTTTTATTTAGTGTTTATATAGTGCCAACATCTTATGCAGAGCTGCACAGAGTATATAGTCATGTCACTTAACTGTGCCTCAGAGGAGCTCACAATTAACCAATGAACTTATCTGTATGTTTTTAGGATGTGGGAGGAAACTGGAGTGCCCGTAGGAAACCCACACAGGCATGGGGAGAGCAAGTCGAGAGTGCTATCGACTACACCACCATGCTGCCCAATGGACCAGTTGCTATAAAAAGAGGCAATCTATAGAACACCGAGTTGAATTGTGACACAGATAGCCTATGGCATTCTCTATTTTCAAAGGTGAGGACAATATCTGTAGATCTAAAGTTGCAGTCAGCTGATCATCCCTCTATAAATACAGTGATCCAGTGGCGTAGCTGAGGAGTGAGAGTGAGAGTTTTACATGGGGCCCCAAGCACTCAATTGAAATGGAGCCCTTAAAATCTACCAATGACAGTTTCAGTGTCAGGCAGGTGTATTTAGAGTAAGGAAAAGGACCACTATCGTCAAAATCCTAAAATGTAAAACACATACAAAGAAGTGCATTTCTTCAAGAGTAAAATGAGCCATAAATTACCTTTCTTCTATCTTACTGTCACTTTCAGTAGGTAGTAGAAATCTGACAGAACCGACAGGTTTTGGACTAGCCCATCTCCTCATGGGGGACTCTCAGGGTTTTCGTTATTTTCAAAGCACTTAAAGAGAACCCCAGGCGTTTTTTTTTTAATCTTAATAGGACACAGAGACATGTTCTGTGCACAATTACAGGCCTCTATTTACCTGCAAATGTCACTCATGATCGCTCCCTCGCCTCCTCTATTGCAGGGCTCCCCCGCCTCTGACCCTCGCTGCCCGCCTCCGTGAGCTTTCTCCAATCGGAAGCTAAGCCGTGACCCAGGAAGTACATGAACTCAAAGCAAATACAGCATCCAGGGCATCAGCATGGAAAATACAATATAAAAAAATACAATACAAGTGCAAACAGCGTATTTTAACCATTCCAGCCCGCTGGTATTTTTCACCTCATGGACAAGAGGAATTTTCACATTTCAGCATTCCCCCCTTTCATTCCAAATAACTTTATCACTACTTATCACAACAAAATGATCTATACCTTGTTTTTTCTGCCACCAATTAGGCTTTCTTTGGGTAGTAAATTATGCTAAGAATTATTTTATTCTAAATGCATTATAATGGGAATAATAAGAAAAAAAAATGGAAAAAAAACATTATTTCTCCATTTTCAGCTATTATAGTTTTAAAATAATGCATGTTACCGTAATTAAAATCCACACATTTTATTTGGCCATTTGTCCCGGTTATTGCAAAGTTAAAATATAGTATAATGTATGGTGACAATATTTTATTTGGAATTAAAGGTGCATTTTTCAGTTTTACACCCATCACTAATGTTTAGCCCATAATTTAATAATAATACACCCTCTTGACATACATATTAAAACATTTTTATTCCCTAAAGTCAGTAGATGTAATTTTACTATTTGGCCACAAGATGTCCCCGCTGAGTACTTCCTATTAGCGTACAATAAGTACGCTATAGGAAGTAATATGTTGCTACACTGTAACTAGGGAAGTGACGCAGGCATCAATGGATGCCTGCGATCACGGTGGCCTAGAGGGGAGATTAATGAATGGGAACTTTCCCATTCATAAATCTAACGATTGGACAGTGTTCCTTCTTGGCGGACATGTACGGTTTATTTCAGGGGACGGTTTGTGTCGTCCCCTGCAGCCAATCCCCCCTGTTGCCAGCAACATCGTGATCACGGACATCTGCCCACAGGATCGCGCACACAACCCCCGAAACTGCAGGGATGTGACTAGCACGTCCCTGCGGCTGTAGCAGCTGCCGCTGTGGACGTGAAGCTCACGTCTCAGCGGCAGAAATAGTTGAAAGCCCAAAAGTGAATAAAATTTTAAATAAAGGGTTAACAGACTTACATACGGGGTCCAGAACATTGGAATCCCGTTATAACGTTGCGGGTGTGTGCTGGTCAATAGCAAGTAGGACAGTAAGGTGCCGTCTGTCTCCTTCCCAAGTAACTAATTGCCTGACCATGTGTACCAGCCCTGAGATCAAAGAAATGATTGGACAGCATTAAAAATCTTTTGGCAGTGCAGACACTTAACAAGTACCGTATTTCATGTGTGTACTGTATTTAGCTCACTGCCTGCAGTTAATCAGTGATGGCAAGTGAAGGCTTTGGGATTAAACCATTTCAGAGCTTAGAAGCGGTAATTTAAAGATCTCATGATGCTATACTTCCTGGTTCACCCGCTGTAGCCCAATATTTATGCAATGACACAATCAGAACCTTCATTCACTTTCACTAAAGGTTTTGCAGATGCCAGACAGTTTATAACATTCAACATAGCCCGATTTAGCAGCCATAGCAGACTGTGGAGGCTTGTTTCCACACTTACATTGCCAGTTTCACTTCGCCCCACACATGACCTGATGCACAGAAAGTACCTTTGGGCTTGATACGCGAGCAGCTGGTAATATTGTCTTGTTGCGTTATTAGAGCAGATTGAGGAACATTGTTAACACAAGCATTGCCATGGTAATGCACATTACAAAACTTGCTTAAAGGACAACTATCAATAACCAAATTAAAATGTACAAATTATGTCTAAGTAGCTGTGTAAGCGTTTTCCTACTTTTTATGATAAACATCAGAAGCAAAAGCTGTAATTCATTGTGTGTAGATTTTAGCTGCATTGGAATGATTTATTAGGGAAGGGGAGTCAGTTCTTTGATGCAGTGACCAGCACTGGCTGTATTGTCACTTTTCTCATGGACTACACAGTACAGCACAAAAAAAGACAAAAACACTTTAGTATGAAAATCCTGCTTTGGTATCAGATTTCACACACAAAAAGAGAATGTTTATTTACGCTAGAGATAAATTCATTCTAGGCTGCTAGTTCTACACAAATCAGTGCATTATTCTCCTCAGATCACCAACCCTCAAAGCCTGAGGGATCTTTCACATTAGACAACACATGCAGGAGCCGTTCTCCTGCACATGTTGAATGGCCTGCGGTGTGTCGTCGGGATACTGCGGTGCCACGCAAACAGCGGTGATAGCTATTAATTCACCCAACGGGGAAATGACGGCTCCCGGCGGTTCAACACTCCCGTGTGCGTTGAACTGCAATGCAGTGAAACGCAGCGTCGGGTGTGAAAGGTAAAATTAAAGTCTATGGACTTTCATTTTACCTTATAAACGCAAAGTATTGATTTTGCGTTAAAACGCAGGAAAAGAGCTCTAATGTGAAAGAGCCCTGAGTTTTGTCTCTCTGAGTGAGATTTTCAGAGAGAGACAAAACTACAACTGCAGTTTAGACAAGTCATTTGCTAAAGATATAAAGTACACATAGGGCTAACAGCTGTAAGAAGAGGGATTCCCCCTTCCTCTCATGATTCACTGATCTGATGCCCTGGTCCACCACCATTCCATGAAAGGAATTTTATAACATTAAAATGAAGAGATAGTCTGATGAAACAACTAAATATAAACTTATAGATTTATAGATGAATTCACCTTTTTTTTTATATAAACCTTACACCCGTTTTATACAAACAATACAGTGGTGCAGCAGCTACCTGGTTTGCCCATAAAGCGTTCATAAGGGGTCTATGCATACAACATGGTGCAAAACTCAAAAAAGTTCGTACTGCAAAAATCTCATCTCTTCTTGAAAAAATTAGTCAACTAGAATCAGCCCATAAGTTAAACCCCTCGGCCACAATTCTCTCAGAGATTTTCTCTAAGAGACAAGAAATACGATCTGCTTTGCTATGTATAAGATCAACTTCTTAAATGAAATTATAGATGGTAACTCTCTAATTCCCTTCTCAATATTACAAAACAAGTATAATCTTACATCCAAAGACCAATGTACATACTTCCAGATTAATCATCTAATTAAGAATACCACTCTGAAGATTCCTACCCTTCCTAATAATATTAACAAATTCATAAACAACCCACTTAATATTAAAGAAACTACCTCTTTTTGGTATAAAGAAATGGTAGATTATCACTCTAGTAATCTGAATAAATATATAGACTGCTGGAGTTTAATTTTTCATTCCCCTATACATTTTTATTAAACCATTAAAGCTATTAAATCCATTTCAAAATTCTCTCACTGTATCACGCATCAAGAGACTTGGCAAAAGATTTTGATGGATTGGTACTTTAGCTTCATTCTATCCGACTGCATCTCCTCTATCCTGGAGAAATTGCTCTCATAATGGCTCCCTATTTCATATCCTCTGGTTAAGTCCAGATATCCAGATATATTGGGCACAAATATTCAGATTAATTCAACAATACTCAGGGTTCCCATCTCCATTAGACCCCAAATTAGCCTTACTACATATAGGCCTGGAAAAATATCCTTTTCAGTTTAGAAGGACCATCTCCCACATTCTATGCGCAGCCAGACATCTTATTGTATCACAATGGAAATCTCCAGATATTCCCTCATTCACTCATCTCAAATATCTAATCCAACAAAACTTTTCCTTAGAGAAAGCTATCCTAACTAAATTTTCTCCTCACAATAACTCAGACTTATGGGATATTGATTGGTCATTAATAAATTAATTTTGTTTTAAATTCATCTCAAAGGCAAAGCCAAACAGGTTATATGATATAGGTACCTTATCTTGCTTCCCATAAATCATTAATTGATAAATAATTGGCCTAATTTTACATTTGTCCAAAAGCAATCCATGAGATTTCCAATCCTCTCATTTAACTTCCTGACGAAACCTTAAAGAAAACCTGTACTGAAAATAAAAGTCAAAATAAGCATACACAAGTCATACTTACCTTCCATGTAGTCTACTCCTCAGTGTCTTTCTCCTGTCCCGCGTCCTGTTTGTTCACTATGATCAAGGGAATTTTCCGTCCTCCATTTTGAAAATAGCCATTACCCCATAACAGCTTTCTGGTCAGCACACAGTTAAACTGTAACATCACCCACTTGAGCCATAGGGAAACATGGACATTACCTGGTATATCCGTTTTCCTCTCAGCTATAACTGACAGCAACTGATATTTTACTGACAGCAACCAATATATTTCAGATCTGACAAAATATTGTCAGAACTGGATGGGATTATTGTCAGAAGAATATGGTGAGCTTCTGAGAGGAACTGATGGCAAGGTAACTCTGTAATGTTCATTTGAAGTTACCTCATGTGTTTATTTTAAATATTTTTACTCAGTACAGGTTCTCTTTAATAGATAATCCTCAACTTGGTCATATAAATTCTAACCTGTTTTCTTTTGTGCATTGACAATTTAGATAATTTTTTAATAATCAAAGTGATTTTAGAGAAGTAACTGTATTTTTCAGACGCACCTAGGTTTAGAGGACAAAAATCAGGAAAAAAAAATACTAAACCTGAGTGCATCCATGGTGCAGGGGCATCTTGTAGAGCTTCTCCCCCAGCACCAGCACAGAAAGCGAAGACCAGCATAGGCAACCATGATCAACAAAGTCAGCCAGGACCAACACAGATCAGCAAAGGCAGCCAGGACCCAACACAGGCAGCCAGGGACCAACACAGACCAGGTACAGGCAGTCAGGACCCAACACAGGCAGCCACAACCAATACAGATCAGTCAGGACCCAATACAGATCAGTCAGGACCAATACAGATCAGCCAGGGCCCAATACAGATCAGCCAGGACCCATTTCAAGTCAGCAAGGACCCAATACAGATCAGGCAGGACCCAATACAGATCAGCATAGGACCAGAGATGATTGCACCATAAGGGCAGTGACAGCATGTACAGCTCCATCCTCCCTCTTCTCATAACCCACCTACCAATCACACATGGCTCACCTACATGCTTGACCTTACGTCCTGGACAAGTAAACAAAGTGGCTGCCCAGTGTCATCCCACAGAGAGCTGCCTAGATCCTTACTCAGAGGCGCTATTCGTGACTTTGAGACTATACTGTGTACTCCTACCTGTTTATTGCCTGAGGAAGCGGGAACATACCCGTGAAACGCGTTGCACTGTTTGTGTTGGAGTATACAGTATTAATAAACCTGTTGTCATAAAACTGACGGTATCTTGTCTGCTTCGGGAAGGCGAGTCCACCACCACCTCCTGAGGGATTTTAAGCCTTTTAGAACCTTTTATCCTGCTGGCGCCTCTGTTCACTCTTACATAGATCCTTACTCATCCTCACAGCAGCCGCCCAATGTCACCACCGCATCACCTGGGATCGGAAGAACAGCGATATCCAGCCAGTCCTTCTGCATCGGCAGAGGCCGGCTCAGCACACCTCCGCCAGTGCAGGACAGTCTGCCCCACTTACCCCGTCAGGGTCCCATCACTACTCGCGGCTACAGCCACACAGAGAGCTGCCTGGATCCTGACTCGTCCTTCCACAGTGGCCGCCCAATGTCACCACCGCACCACCCGGGATCGGAAGAATAGCGTCATCTAGCCGATCCTACTGCACACCTCCGTCAGTGCAAGCAAACCTTCCCCACTTACCCCACCAGGACCCCTCACAGAGAGCTACCTGGATCCCGATCATTCTGCACACCTCCACCAGTACAGGACAGTCTGCCAGGGTCCCATCACTACTCCCGGGCCCCGGCTGCAGCCACCTGGATCCTCAGCTGTCCACCTGCGATGTCACCCAGGGGCCACATGATCAGTAGCCCAACCGGCCATGTGGTCTGATCCTCAGCTGTCAGTCTGCCCTACAGCCGCTTCTTTTAGCGGAACGGGGGAGCTGCAAGCAGCAGACTAGCAGACATGGAGGAGGAACAACAGGAACTCCTCACATCTAACTGGGAGTGCACCCAACAGCAGTTAATGGTAAGAAGAGCTGCAAGTCTGGCTAGATAGGAGATTACGCTGTGCATCGTTGCTTATGGGGGAACATTCGCTCTATAAGACGCAGGGACTTTTTCTCCCTACCTTAGGGGGAGAAAAAGTGTGTCTTATAGTCCGAAAAATACGGTACTTTCTTCTAGTTTTTTTTTTCTACATTTGTTATCAGTTATTTTAGGTCTTTAGGTTGATCTATTGATATATTTTCTTCTTATGTAAATCTTCAATAAAAATGTAAATGTCGAAAAAAAAAAAAGGAAGAGATAAGCAGGGGGACAGATACAGCAGTATTTAGGAACAATTACACAAGCCATCCTAAGCTCAGTTTAAAAAACATGTTAATCAATACTTGTCCTTTAATGCGCGTTACTAATGCTGTGCTAATGGGTTGTGCTGATTGCACAACGTGTGGTACTCTGCTGGCATTAGTACTGGTCAGAGCCGGGACAAGGTCCTCCAGCACCCAAGGCTGAGACACCAAAGTGCACCCCTCCATCCCTGCCACCCCAGCCGTCACACACTGACTGCTATTAGACTAAGAGGCGCCACAGGGCCCACAACCTCCCCAACACCTTAATATCTAGTTATCTGGCTTGCAGTCACTGCTATGTATCCCCTTTTCTTATTTCTTTCTGCTTCAAACACAATTAGGAATGACAGCTGAATGAATTCTGCGCCCCCTCCTACACTGCGCCCTGAGGCTGGAGCCTCTCCAGCCTATGCCTCGGCCCGGCCCTGGTACTGGTATTATTGCCCTGCACTGAGCAGCTCACAGGAATTTTACCAGCAGTTTGTGCATTAGGCCCTTTGATACCTATTCTCTGATTTATGCTTTTGCTGATTTTGGCTCATATGCAATTCATTTTTTTTCTCAGATTTCTCCTAGGTGATATTTTCACACCTTATCATAAAATGCCTTTTAAACCACCAGCAAGCCAGAAAATACTCAAAATATATAGCAATATCTATGTTATTGCAATGTGATGGCTCTTAACTATGCCCTTTGAATGTTAATGGATTCAACAAACCCAAATAATGCTCACACATTCTTCACAAATATCACTTGGAAAGAGTTCATTTTTTGATTCTGCAGGAAAAGCATGTTAAGAAGGGGCTTGCCCCAGATCTAACTCATAACAAGTATTATCCTCAATAGTTCTGTGCAGATTATGGTGATTCCAAATCTAGAGGAGTAGCGAATGCACTTCACCGTTCACTCATGGCAGCTATAAAAGAAGTAAGGGTGAATGTGCATAGCATAGTGGATAATACTCTGTTGACAGTGGTGGGAGTTTATATGCCAAATGTAGATCAGATAAGCATATTACAAGAAACATTATTAACTGGTTCCCCGCCGACGTACAGTATATCTACGCTCCTTTGGACTTCACTTCCCCGCCCGGAGCGTAGATATACGCACCCCCCGCCGCTACCGCCGCTACCGCCGATGTCCGCTCTCCCGCTCGCACTCCCGCGATCGTGCACGCCGCTGCCCGCTCGCCCGGAGATCAATGAACGGGAAAATACATTCCCGTTCGTTGATCTCTGCCCCCGCAATGATCTGCTGCTTTCGCTAAGCAGCTCGATCATTGTAAAAAAAAAAAAAAAATACCAGCCTCTTTGTACTTCCTCCAAGCTTCCGGAAGGAAGCTTGGAGGTCGCATTAAACTGTTGCCATCTTGTGGCCAAATAGTAAACTACACCCTAAACTATTTTTCACACACACATACATTACTTATACAAAAAAAATTAACTCATTACCTCCCACACTCCCCATTTTTTTTTTTTTTGTAATAAAAAAAAAAATAAAAAATGTACAATTAAAAAAAATACATAAATAGTTACCTTAGGGACTGAACTTTTTAAATATTTATATCAGGAGGGTACAACACTGTTACTTTATAAACTATGGGCTTGTAATTAGGGATGGACGCAAAACTGAAAAAAATGCACCTTTATTTCCAAATAAAATATTGGCGCCAAACATTGTGATAGGGACATAATTTAAATGGTTTTATAACCGGGACAAAAGGGCAAATACATTTCATGGGTTTTAATTACAGTAGCATGCATTATTTAAAAACTATAATGGCCGAAAACTGAAAAATAATGTTTTTTTTCCCATATGTTTTCCTATTTTCCCATTAAAACAGATTTAGAATAAAATTATTCTTGGCATAATGTCCCACCTAAAGAAAGCCTAATTGGTGGCGAAAAAAACAAGATATAGTTAATTTCATTGCGATAAGTAATGATAAAGTTATAGGCGAATGAATGTAAGGAGCGCTGAAAGGAGAAAATTGCTCGGATGCTGAAGGGGTAAAACCCCTCAGTTGGGAAGTGGTTAAACTCCCTGGCGGTATGATACTTTCCAAATTTAAGTGTTTAAAAGCAGTGCAGTTTTTTAGCATGCTTTCAAACCCTAAAATGCGGAAATACCGCTGTAACCCTATAGTGAGATCACCGGCTGTCGTCATGATGACAGGTGGCAATCTCACCAGGGAGATGCAGAGCCTCCGAGGAAAGGAAGAAGAATGGCTTCCGGCGTCTGAATCCCCGGAGAGGTGAGTGAAACCTCCCGCTGCGCGCCATTGCTCTGCATAGATCTCGCGCGGTCACCCTGAGTTAAGCCTAGATAAATTCAGAGAAGGGTACACTATAATTGGAGGGGGCATTCATTTCACTCTAGACCCACTACTAGATAACGCTGAGGGCACATCTAGCCAACGTTTTAAAGCCCTTAACTATTTAATGGCAAGCATACCTATTAAAACGTCATGCTTCAGCTAGTGTTGGGCGAACACCTGGATGTTCGGGTTCGGGAACGTTCGCCGAACATGGCCGCGATGTTCGGCATGTTCGGGCCGAACCCCGAACTCCCCGAACATCCCGCTTTTGGGGGCCCTATGGGGTCGCAGGCATAAGGGGGGGAGCACGCCCCGATCGCGGGGGGGGTCGGAAATTCCCCCCACCCCCTCCGCTAGCGCTCCCCCCTCTGCCCGTTTCCCCATACAAAAGTTTGACGAAAGTAAAATAGTACCGGTGGTGGTGGCTGGCTGCTGCAGTGGCTGGCTGGCACTATGACCTCACGTCCTCTGCATACGAGGGTACGCGTCACGCGTACCCTCGTATGCGTCATCACGCAGAGGACGTGAGGTCAGAGAAAGGGCGGAAGTACCACAAGGGTACTACCGCTGAACCGCCCGCTGCCCGGCCTCCCTCAACGCGTCCTACTCCAACTCCTCCTCCTCAGTCACTTTATAGTGCCAGCCAGCAACTGCAGCAGCCAGCCACCACCACCGGTACTATTTTACTTTCGTCAAACTTTTGTATGGGGAAGCGGGAAGAGGGGGGAGCGCTAGCGGAGGGGGTGGGGGGAATTTCCGACCCCCCCCCCCCCCCCCCGCGATCGGGGCATGCTCCCCCCCTTATGCCTGCGACCCCATAGGGGGGCCATATTCGGCCGAACAGGGGCCCTGTTCGGCTGGGCATTCAGCAGTTCGGGCGAACCCGAACAGTTTGGCCGAACACCACCAGGTGTTCGGCCGAACTCGAACATCACCTGAACAGGGTGATGTTCTGCTGAACCCGAACAGTGGCGAACACTGTTCGCCCAACACTAGCTTCAGCCTATTAACGGCAACATGACGTTTTAATACGTCGCGCGTTCCCGCCGCCGCTCCGCACGTGTCCGCGCCGCTATTACCGTCGGGTTTCCGTGCTATGTGATTGGGGAAGAGGACCAAGTGGTCCTCTACCCAATCGCAGTGCCTGGAGTGAATGGACGTAACCGCGAACGGCGGCTACGTCCATTCACAAAAACAGGAAATTGTTACAGGTTTAATAAAGTGTAAAAAAAAAAAGTGATCACTTCCTATTACGGAGAGTGTTCACTAGCGCCATCTTGTGGCCAAAAAGTATATTACACATACATGCACATACATAATATGAACATACATAGTATTAATAAATGAATACATTACACTTCCAACCCCCCCCCCCAAAAAAAAAAACCCTTGTAAAAAAAAATCAGCCTCAAATAAATAAATAGTTTCCTTAGGGACTCAGCTTTTTTCAATCTATATTTTATGTGGGAAAATTTATTTTACTTTATTACATAGGGGCTTGTAATTATGGCTAGAACAACAACAAAAAAACCCAGAAAAATAACACCTATATTTCAAAATAATATATTGTCGCCATACATTGTGATAGGGACATAATTTAAATGGTTTAATAATCAGCACAACTGGGCAAATAAAATGAGTTGGTTTTATCCACTGGAGAATGTTTAATTTTAAAACTATAATGGCTGAAATGATTTTTTTCCATTATTTTTGTATTTTTCCCATTAAAACACATTTAGAATAAAAACATTCTTAGCAAAAATGTACTACCCACAGAAAGCTTAATTGGTGGCGAAAAAAACGAGGTATAGATCATTTTCTTGTGAGAAGTTGTAATAAAGTAATTAGGGAATAAAAGGGAGGAGCACTGACAGGTGAAAATTGCTCTGGTCCGTTAGGGTAAAAACCCTTGGGGGTGAACTGGTTAATGCTATTAAAAAGACTCTTTTTGAGCTACAATGAATGTATGGAGAGTGCTTCATCTAGATGAGAAGGATTGTAGCTTTTTCTCCTCCCTACATAATTATTATAGCAGACTCAATATTTTTCTGGTATCTCATGCTCTCCTGTCTTGGTCACTGCAGGCTAGGATTGGAAGCCAGATATGGTCGGATCATGCTTCGGTCTACCGTCAGGTTTCACTACCATCTTCCCTTGCACATGCACATACATGGCGTACGAATAATAATACCTTGCAAGTCAAGGATTCCAAAATACTTCTGACAAGTGTGTGGCAGGACTATATTGCCACAAATGCCTCTGGAGATCGGATGGCTTCTGCCATGTCTATATGGTTTGCTCATAAATGTGTAATGAAAGGACACTTTACTTAAAGCGGATCCGAGATGAAAAACTAAATATAACAAGTGACTTGTCTATATATCTTATCTAAAGTTTAGATAGTTTACACAGCAAATCTATCTTCAAACCGCTTCAACAGTATATTAATATTTTTTCCTGTGATACAATGGGAGCAGACATGTTTTCTGCTTGTCACTATTACACAATTACACACACAGGCAAGCTTATCTGTATCTAGGCATGCTAATCTGCATATTCTGTGAAAACTCCACTCTTATCTCCTCCATTACACAGGCAACTGATCTGTATCTGCACTGCAGCTCTCAGATTGTGAAAACTCTGCCTCTGAAATCTATAGCTAGTAACACCTTTTTCACCTGCCCAGACTGAAATCCCACAATCCCTTGCAAGCGCCAAGGCACTCTGGAGAAGCTGTGGGTGTGGCTTGTTTAGTTTATAGGGAATTAGAGTATTAAAACAAAACAAAACAAGTATTTGGCTTGAGGAATGCCCTATAAACTATATGTAAGGAACACAATTATGCAAGGAGTAAAAGTTCATCCCGGATCCACTTTAAATTGGGGCAAGGAAAAAAAAGAATATGTAGCTCAGATTAACCTCCCTGGCGGTATGATTATTTCCGGATTTTAGGGTCTAAAAGCGGTGGAATCTTATGGCAAGCTTTCAGACCCTAAAACCAGGAAAAAATCATACCGCAGAGAGATCTGTGGCAGCCCAGCATTTACTCACCTCCCTGAGATCCAGCACTGCAGTTCACTCTCTGTCCTCTGGGTGGTGCTGTAACCCTGCAGTAATATTAGCATCTGTCATCATGATGACAAATGATGATCTCCACAGAGGGATGCAGAGCCTCCGAGGACAGGAAGGAGAATGGCTGCCAGTGTCTGGATCCTGGGGGAGGTGAGTTGAAACACCCCCTGCGTGTTAAACTCTGCACACACCTCCTGGAGGCTACCAGGAGTCAGGCTCAGGGTTACCACTCTGAGTTGTAGTTTTCCATGCTAAGCCTGACTTGGGGTTACCACCAAGGAGAGTATATCAGAAATTTCCCTGTTGGAATCTGCCCATAACAAATCTTTGCTGAAAACTGATTGTGATAGACTGCACGGTGCTGATAGGTCCAGCTCTGGCTTCCCTCTCTGCTATGGCCCTGTTTCCTGGTTGGCCAGAACTCCACTTCCTCTTGTGCACCTGAGGGCAGTTGGGGAGAACAAAAGATCAGATAGAAGAGACATCTTACACATGTGTAGATTGATTTGGCATACTCAACAGACTGATTACTTTTGGGGAAATTACAGAACTATTTTTGCCGAAAGATGCCTTGCAGATCGCTTCATGTATACAAAGTACTACGTATCACACCTAAATGATCTATATCTTTTTGCTACAAATTAGGCTTTTTATAGGATTTTTTTTTTTGTAATAACTATATTTTCTATGCATTTTAAAGGAAAAATTAAGCAAAGAATTATAAAACCCACACATTTTATTTGTCAATTTGTCCTGGTTATCACAACATTGAATTTATGTTCCTAGTACAATGTATGCCGACAATCTTTTATTTGGAAATAAAGGTTTATTAATTGTTTCTGTGTTTTTGGTTCTCTCATCATATATCAATTACAAGCCCTACTTTGCAAAAATAACAACAACATACCCTCATGACATATATATGTTTAGCCAGTGGAGGAAATGTATTTGCTACTAACCCAAGCAATTCAACCTATTACTCCCTCCCCCTACTGACAGGAATGCTTACCACCTCCCATGCCTTGTTTGCCGTCTTATAGTCAAACGCAGCGGTTGAGTTTCCCCAAGAGCTACATGCAGCTTCTGGAGTCAGCTGCATTATATTGTACTCTTGTACTCAGGGCTATGACAAATGACAACAAACAGCAGAAAACTATTTGAGCATGACAAAATGAGTTGCTGGGAGCCGTCCCTCTGAACCGACACTGAACCAAAAAAAAAAAAGTCATAGCAGTAGATAAAAATCATCTTGCTTGTAATTAAACATAAACATGTCCTGTCTTTTCTAATTAGGCTTGTTTGGGTAAAGAAAACTGACAGGAAGCAAACAAAAGCTTTGGAGAACATTGTTCCTATCTGTCCTTCTCCATCCCAACTGATCAACACATTCCTATGTCTAAAGAGTGAGTATTTTGGCAAGAATCCACAGCCAAGCTAAAAAGTTTATTGCGTAAATAAAGTATTTTAACCTCTTTATGTATAAAAATGTGAAACAGTTACTTTAAACTAGTGGACAAAAGAAGGACACCAAGAGCCCAATATGGTGTACTATGTACTGGTAGCAGAGGAAGAGATGATAGAGTAAATAAAATATACTCACAAGTCAGAGTTACCTGATAATAATGATAGCAACCACTGATAATGTGGAGATATTAGACCTGACCCAATTCAGGATTAAGACCCCGCTTCTTCAGGCAATAGGGATGGAGCAAATACAAACAAGTCTGTAATGCTCCATCCCTATTGCCTGAAGAAGCATTGTCAATCCTGCGAAACGCGTTGTACGATCTTTTAGAGTGTATAAATAAACTGCTTTATTGATATTACATCAATATTATCTTGTGTTCGCTTGGAGGCAGTAAGTCCACCACTGCCTCCTCTATATTTAAACTTTTTAAATACTTTAATTCTTTCGGCGCCTCTGCATACTGCTATAACATTAAACTAATGGATGCTCAATTTCTTTCAACCACAACTATGGCTAAGTAATCCTTAGGATGACAGTTTGCAAAATGATTTGCTGTGCAGACATGCGACTCAGCTATACAATGAGTAAAAGAAGTGTTTGATCCCCTGCTAATTTTGCTCATTTACCCTTCGACCAATAAATGACCAGCCTATAATTGTAATGATAGGTTTATTGTAACTGTGAGAGACAGATTAACCCTTTCCACTCATATGTCCTATAGGGTGGGCCTTTGCGATTTTCCCGTTCCTGTCATATATCCGGCCCTGTGGGCCGCAAATATGGTGGTAGTTTTGTGACTCATATGTCCAACACTGAATCCAGATTCAGGCTCCCACCTGATCCCCAGCATGTAGAGACCCTGCCCACACAGGAAGTGCCTATCTTCCTGGAACTGGAAGTGTGTGCATATGCAGAGATGCAAACATTGACTAAATCATTTTTAAAATACAGTAGTATGAAAATATGCCATTTCATTCATTGGTCCATATGCAATTAACTATTTTTCCTGAGATTTCTCCTAGGTGATAATTTCCAACTTGTCAATAAAATGCCTTTTTAAACCACCAGTTAGTAGGAAAATACGCAAAATAATTTTGACTGCAGTTTTTCCCCTTTTTTGGGTACCTTTTCAATTGCAAAGTGCTGAAAAGTTATCTTAAAGTGTTTTTGTTGTTTTTTTTTTTTTATGTCAAAATACAAATTAACGGAAGGGTTACAAAAGCGTATCAAACCACTCGTGCAATCACAGGGATGACACAGTTTTGCTTTTCAAAACAAAATTGTTTATTTCAATGTACCCCTCACTTTGACACCACTTTGTGTGGACAAGTATGAATCCAATCACACAATTGGGACAGTGTTGCCTTGAATGGCTCTGACGCACTCAATGTTTGTCTTCAGTTCTCTCTCCTAGACCTTTATTCAATTACCTTTTCTCCTGAGTTTTCTTCCAGGACATACGGTACATTTTCATTTTATGTACAAAATAACTTTTCAGCACCTGACAATTGAAAAAGTGTTTTTACATTGGGAAAATAAGTCATCTCAAACTTACATTGAGTATTTCCTTGCCTGTGGCTCAAAAGGCATTTTATTGGTAAGGTTTGAAACATCTTCTGTGAGAAGTCCAAGGGGAAAAGTAAATTGAATAGGAGTCCTTATCTATTTTTCACTTTATTTCTGTAACTTTTCTTTATACGGCAAGCACAAAAGTTCACTCAAAGTAAGTTGCCCCTAACTAGCTAAAGTCTGATATTAGCTTTTTTTTTTCTTTTTTTTTTTTCAAAGAATTATGCTGATAAAATGAAGGACTATGGGGAAATAATGAATGTGGACAACTTCCTGATTAGAAATCCTGAAATTTGGGTCCTTAAAGTTATGTATGTGTTCTTTCTCCTCCTGTGTGCCCCTGATTGCTAGTACCCCTGCTGATGCCCTGGTGGCAAAACCTGTTGGGCTGGAGATCGGGCAGTTGAAAATGTGATTTATTTGATCAATTATATGGACATATAAGTGATTGGGTCCTATGGAATGCATCCTTGCATTTATCGTGGAAGCTTGGTGTGTGTTTAGCAATTGTTTTTATATATTGAATAAATCTTTAACCGATAGTTTACCACTCTACCTGTTCCATCTATATGGTAGTGGAGAGAGTCAGCGTACTGGGGGACTGCAGAGTGTAGGACTTGTCTTTTTTCAGCAACAAGTATATAATACCTCCATAGATCTCCAAATTACTTAATCATTCACTTCTCATGTTGTGTACTTCTCAAAATAGCCGCTAGGCTATTTTGAGAAGTACACACAATGAGAAGCTAGTGGCTATTTTTAGAAGTGCACAAAATGAGAAGTTAGTGATTAAGCAATTTGGAGATCTATGGTGCTATTCTATAGTTATTTATAAGTATATACTTACATACTTATATATAAATATATAATTATGAGCTGGACCGCAGAGTGACGGCAAAAGGGCCAACAAGTGCTAAGCATCTCTGGGAACTCCTTCAAGACTGTTGGAAGACCATTTCAGGTGACTACCTCTTGAAGCTCATCAAGAGAATGACAAGAGTGTGCAAAAGCAGTAACCAAAGCAAAAGGTGAAGAACCTAGAATATGACATATTTTCAGTGGTTTCACACTTTTTGGTTATGTACTATACTTCCACATGTGTAAATTCATACTGTAGTTTGGATGCCTTCAGTGTAAATCTACAATGTTCCTAGTCATGAAAATAAAGAAAACTCTTTGAATGAGAAGGTGTGTCCAAACTTTTGGTCTGTACTGTATATATCATATATAACCCAAGTGATAATGTCATTATGATAATTTAGAGACTTCTCTTCCCATTACTCTGGACAATTAGTCACTTATTAAAAGCACAGATTTTTGCAATTTGAAATTAAACCTGGACCAAAGCAACTTTCCTGGAATCCCATAGCGTTAAAGTGCCCATACATTACTCGATTTGCGGCATCGATATCCCGCAGATTCAATCATAATGATTGAATTTGGCTGAGACTGATGATGCTGCAACGTGGCCACCTGATCATTGTTTCAATAGATTTCCAGCTGAAATCAAGTGATTGACCCGGCATGCTGGAAAGATCTCAATCAAAAGCACTTGGTTGGGTTCGCAGCAGGAACAGTGTTGGATTTCTCTTCTTATTTCCTGAGTATTCTCTTCCTTACAGCCAGGGTGCCTGTATCCCCGTGACCCCAGCCCCATGTACTGACGTGAAGTACATATGGCCCCAGCATCAATGGAAAAAGCCACGGTGAAGGAGGTGGTCTGGCAGACAGGTGATTCAAAAGTACACTGCACACTCACCATGGGTCCGGGGCAGTGTATGTATTACATGGAGGGGACCTGGGGGACTGGCAGGGGAAGGCAGCTGCACAGATTTCCAATAGATTTGATGCTGAAATCTATTGGACATCTGTGTGCAGATGTGTAGTAGCAATAGGTCCCTCTCTAAACAGATTCAATCGGAGAGAGATCAATCTGATGATCGAATCGGCTGCCCTATCTGCCAATGTATAGATACCTTTACTTTGTACCCAAAGGTAAAAAATGTAAGTTTAAAGAGAACCTGTACTGAGTAAAAATATTTAAAATAAACACATGAGGTACCTTCAAATGAACATTACATAGTTACCTTGCCATCAGTTCCTCTCAGAAGCTCACCATTTTCTTCTGACAATAATCCCTTCCAGTTCTGACAATATTTTGTCAGATCTGAAATATATCAGTTGCTGTCAGTAAAATATCAGTTGCTGTCAGTTATAGCTGAGAGGAAAACTGATGTACCAGGTAATGTCCATGTTTCCCTATGGCTCAAGTGGGTGATGTTACAGTTTTACTGTGTGCTGACCAGGAAGCTGTTATGGGTAATGGCCATTTTCAAAAATGAGGATGGAAAATTCCCTTGATCACAGTGAACAAACAAGACGCGGAAGAGGAGAAAGACACTGAGGAGTAGACTACATGGGAGGTAAGTATGACTTGTGTATGCTTATTTTCACTTTTAATTTTCAATTCAGGTTTTCTTTAAGTTTTTCACAGCCTCATGGTTACACATCTTGAACCATGAAACCTTATCTGTTCTCTGTACTCAGAAGTGTTTCTTCAGCACACAGAATTTATTGAGAGCAGTTTGCACATGTACACAGGATGCAACATTTCATCAGATTACCTATCAATCTGACAGGAAATTGTATTGTGTGCGTACCTAGCATTATAGCCTTGAATTCTTAAACGATACAACTGCAGAGAATGTGTCATGTACAGACCTGGATTCTTAAAGTGGATCCGAGATGAAAAACTAAGTATAACAAGTAACTTGTCTATATATGTTATCTAAAGTTTAGATAGTTTACACAGCACATCTATCTGCAAACAGCTTTAATAGACTATGATTATTTCTTCCTGTGATACGACAGCAGCCATGTGGGCGTGGCTTTTCTAGTTTATAGGGAATTAGAGTATTAAAACAAAAACAAAAAAGTATTTGGCTTGAGGAATGCCTTATAAACAATAGGAAAGGAACACAATTATGCAATGTGAAAAAGTTAATCTAGGATCCACTTTAACTCTTTCAGCAAGAAAAAAAGGAAGTATAGTTCTGTGTAGGATTGGGACCGTACATACATGTTTATCTCATCAGAGGGTTGATGTACTAACTGCCAGTAACATTGCTGTGCACAGGCAGTACATGACAATGTTACCCTTACTACCGCCAGCATTGCTCCAATCATTACACAATTAGTAAGACCAGCGGTACATGGTTAACGTAAGCATTACTACAGTAAAGGGTGTTATGCAAATATCTCAGTGCGGGTTACTGTAGCAACACTGACGTTAGTCATGTACCATGGGTTGCGCTAATTGTCTAACATGCGTACACTGCTAGCAGTATTATGGGTAACTACTAGCGTTTGGTGCATCAACCCCCATGAAACTTAGTGACTATAGAGACCCTTTAAAACAGCTAACTAGCAGAACTGGACAGAACCAGACAGGAAAGTATTCCTGATACAGGCATGTCACTGCAAAATTAATGTAAAGCTTCCAATTATAAAGCCAAACCATTTCCTAATGAGTACATTTTTTTTCCGTTATAGCCTTGCTTAATTTGACAATATTTTCAAATGTACTGTTTACTGTCTCTGGAATCCTGTAAGCAAATGTTAACAGAACTAGGGGGCACTCTCAGGAATACATGGACTAATATGCTGAAATATGGGAGATGTCATTTGATGGTACTAGTCAGGGGCGTAGCGATAGGGGTTGCAGAGGTTGCGACCGCATCGGGGGCCCTTGGGCCAGAGGTGCCCAAAAAGGGACCCTCCCTCAACTACAGTATTAGCTCTCTATTGGTCCTGTGCTCACAATAATCACTTCTATAGATGCTTTGAATGGTAGTAATCATTAACAAACTGTTCCCCATCCCCTTCTTGCACCTCTGACACTGTGGTTGCCATTGGCAGGTTTTGGTACGCCGTATCATTTGTTATGTATAGAGTGCTTGGGGGGGCATTGTAAAACTTGCATCGGGGCCCACAGCTCCTTAGCTACGCCACTGGTACTAGTCCTTACTATAGGGGGAACACCATATAAAGGACATGATGTACGGCAAAGGCACAAGCAAGTGAAGCAAGGAACGTCTTCTGAATTATATTTTACTCTTTACAAAAAAAAATAGCTTGGAGTAGAGAAGTGAGCAATTAGAAGATCCTAAGATGAGTGGTTTTGTTGTTATTATTGTTGCTGTTATTATTATTTCTGCAGAGCTAACTGACCCTCACAGGAGCTCACAATCTATCATGCATTGCACAGCCATAATTTATTACCCCCACCATAATGTTAGGGCCAATATTGGGGAAGCCATTCAACGTACAAATATGCTCTTGGAACTGTGGGAGAAATGTAGAGTTCCTGATGTAAAGTCATGCAAAGAACTTAAAATGCTTTGCAGATTGTGTTCTTCTGAGGGAATGAACCTGGGACTGTAGGGCTGAAATGCTAAAGTGCTGGACACTATGCAGTTGTGGCAAACTTGCTTGTTGAATTCCATTATTCTTCCTTTTTTGAGTAAAGGAAAAAAAATTGTCTGGGCATTGAGATCAACTGCTGCCGCTGCAGAACAACTATGCAGATTATGTGTCACAACTTCACCTGTTCCATACTTGTTGCAAGTCTATAACTCAGAAACTGTCAAAATACAATGATGAGGATGACAGACAGGCAACTGCCATTTTTTTATGGGAAAAATTATCTTACTTATGGTTTCTTATATTTAAAATTGGTGATTTAAAGTGTATCTCTTCATCTCCTCCCTTGTCAACAAAAATGACTGGACTCCATGGGTGGTTTTGTGATTGAGGCTTTCAATGGACTCTTTTCACCAGTTGGCTGGAGAGGGCAGCATCTAAACTACCCCTTCATGGGTAGATTACGTAGAAGCCCCATCTTTGGACACCTAATATTGCTAACAATGTGAGGCAACAAGGCGCTAAATGACATATCTGATTGACGTACTAGCATTTGTCAGCATTATACTTGGGCCCCTACTCAATTAACTTTCCGTCCTAAGTTTTCTCCTGGGTGATATTTTAGTTTCAAAACTTTTTTATTAAGTAGCAAAAACAGTAGTATAAACAGGGATAAGGCAGTAATCAAAGACCCAATCAGTCTAGTACAGGCATGGGCAAACTTGGCCCTCCAGCTGTAAAGGAACTACAAGTCCCACAATGCATTTGCCTTTATGAGTCATGACTGTGGCTGTAAGACTCCTGCAATGCATTGTGAGACTTGTAGTTCCTTAACAGCTGGAGGGCCACATTTGCCCATGCCTGGTCTAGTACATACAGTACATCATGTGAGGTATGGCTATATAGCTTGAAGTATTCAAAGGTAACAAAGTTGAAAATATACTAATTGAGAAAACATTAATTGAAGATATGTTATGATCAAGGTAATATAAAGCTACACAGAATTATATTATATTTAGGTACATACAGTGGCTTGCAAAAGTATTCGGCCCCCTTGAAGTTTTCCACATTTTTTCATATTACTGCCACAAACATGAATCAATTTTATTGGAATTCCACATGAAAGACTAATACAAAGTGTTGTACCCGTGAGAAGTGGAACGAAAATCATACATGATTTCAAACCTTTTTTTTTACAAATAAATAACTGCAAAGTGGGGTGTGCGTAATTGTATTCAGTCCCCTTTGATCTGAGTGCATTCAGTTGCCCATAGACATTGCCTGATGAGTAGTAATGACTAAATAGAGTGCACCTGTGTGTAATCTAATGTCAGTACAAATAAAGCTGCTCTGTGATAGCCTCAGAGATTGTCTAAGAGAATATTGGGAGCAACAACACCATGAAGTCCAAAGAACACACCAGACAGGTCAGGGATAAAGTTATTGAGAAATTTAAAGCAGGCTTAGGCTACAAAAAGATTTCCAAAGCCTTGAACATCCCACGGAGCACTGGTGTTCAAGCGATCATTCAGAAACGGAAGGAGTACTGCACAACTGTAAACCTACCAAGACAAGGCTGTCCACCTAAACTCTCAGGCCGAACAAAGAGAGCGCTGATCAGAAATGCAGTCAAGAGGCCCATGGTGACTCTGGACGAGCTGCAGAGATCTACAGCTCAGGTGGGGGAATCTGTCCATAGGACAACTATTAGTCGTGCACTGCACAAAGTTGGCCTTTATGGAAGAGTGGCAAGAAGAAAGCCATTGTTAACAGAAAAGCATAAGATGTCCTGTTTGCAGTTTGCCACAAGCCATGTGGGGGACACAGCAACCATGTGGAAGAAGGTGCTCTGGTCAGATGAGACCAAAATGGAACTTATTGGCCAAAATGCAAAACGTTATGTGTGGTGGAAAACTAACACTGCACATCACTCTGAACACACCATCCACCCTGTCAAATATGGTGGTGGCAGCATCATGCTCTGGGGGTGCTTCTCTTCAGCAGGGAAAGGGAAGCTGGTCAGAGTTGATGGGAAGATGGATGAAGCCAAATACAGGGCAATCTTTGAAGAAAACCTCTTGGAGTCTGCAAAAGACTTGAGACTGGGGTGGAGGTTCACCTTCCTGCAGGACAACGACCCTAAACATAAAGCCAGAACAACAATGGAATGGTTTAAAACGAAACATATCAATGTGTTAGAATGGCCCAGTCAAAGTCCAGATCTAAATCCAATTGAGAATCTGTGGCAAGATCTGAAAACTGCTGTTCACAAACGCTGTCCATCTAATCTGACTGAGCTGGGGCTGTTTTGCAAAGAAGAATGGGCAAGGATGTCAGTCTCTAGATGTGAAAAGCTGGTAGAGACATATCCTAAAAACTGGCAGCTGTAATTGCAGCAAAAGGTGGTTCCACAAAGTATTGACTCAGGGGGCTGAATAATTATGCACACCCCACTTTGCAGTTATTAATTTGGAATCATGTTTGATTTTTGTTCCACTTCTCACTTGTACACCTCTTTGTATTGGTCTTTCACGTGGAATTCCAATAAAATGGATTCATGTGTGTGGCAGTAATGTGACAAAATGTGGAAAACTTCAAGGGGGCTGAATACTTTTGCAAGCCACTGTAACTAGAATTATAACAAATAAAATTTAAATAAAAAGAGAATTGTATTAACCCTCCTGGCAGTTTGCTAAAAAATCGCCAGGGGGCAGCAAATCTTTTTTTTTAATTTTTTTTTTGTTTTGAACGGGATCTCCTGGAGGGCTTCCCCCGTCGCCATGGCGTGACGTCAAAGGGGATTCCGATCCACCCCATAGAGCTGCCTGGCACTGATTGGCCAGGCAGCGCACGGGGTCTGGGGGGGGGGGGGCGGCTGCGGCGCGACGGATAGCAGCGGATCGGCGGGTAGCGGCGGCGATCGGGCATTGCACGCAGCTAGCAAAGTGCTAGCTGCGTGCAGCAAAAAAAAATTATGCAAATCGGCCCAGCGGGGCCTGAGCAGTGCCTTCCGGCGGCATAGCCCGAGCTCAGCTCGGGCTTACCGCCAGGAAGGTTAAGGGTAGTCGTCCACACTACTCAGAAATGTCCACAAAAATACAGTAGGAGAAAGCAGTCCAAGATTATTCCTAGGAGAAAAGTAAGGATGACAGGTGAGGATCCTAAAAGTTATCCAGAGCATTTCTGTTACTTCATGATGATACATTCTGCGTCCAAATGGAGCCAGATCTTATCAAAATGGTGCTTACAATCAGTTAAATTTGCTTTTATCTTTTCGTTTAGCATTGTGATGTGGAGACGGGAGAGGACTCTGTGATAAGATAAAGATTTTTGTAGCTACTGTGAGGCTATAAAAGTTTTGGTTGCATTCATGATGAATTGGATAAGTTTATGTTGAGCAAAAGTTACGTTTTCTGGGTGCAACCCTAAAAGGCATATAGCTGGATCTAAACTGAGTTGGGTTGCCAGGATATAATTTATCTTGCAAATTAATTTACGCCAAACAATAGCTACTACAGGGCATAACCACTATATATGATACATTGTGCCAACTTCCTGACACCCCCGGAAACAAAGTTCAGATCTATCCCCATAGATTCTATGTAATTTCTCAGGTACCATATAGGATCTATGAAGAAGTCCATATCAGTCACATACAAACTACCTTTGGAGGGAGTGTCAAAACATTGTGCCCATTGTTCATCATCTAGTACCCTTTGGAGATCCTTTTCCCAATCTAACTTAAATTTAAAATTTAGCATCTCGGGAACCAGCATTCAGGATAAAGTAAATAAAAGATAAGGTACCCTTGCGTAGGGGATCAGTCATACAGAGAGTTTCAAAGGAAGTAGTTTTAATTTCCTGGGTAGCGTGGGTCTGGGATAGGAACAGAATATAATGGTGTATCTGGTGGATTCTTAAAAAAATCAGAATGAGGAACATTAAGGTTCTCCATCATAGATTGTTTGGAGGGAATCCTACCATTATTTAAAACCTGTCTGAGATTCACAATGTTTTTACTAGCCCACCATTTGAATGCCAGAACACTCTGTCCCTCAGGAAAGTCAGGGTTGTGCAAAAACTCTATTAGCTGAGAAGGTCGGGATTGAAGTTTGTATTTGAATCGAACTCTCTTCCATATGAGTAGATAATGAAATGTGAAAGGAGACATGGTTTTGATCTCAGAGCTGTTCCAATGTTGGGCCCACAGTATGCTCTTCCAATTTAAAAGGGTCAGAAGGTCATTTTCCAGTCCTACCCTATAGGGTACATGAAAGTCAGAGTAAACTATCGGTAGGAAAGCTAGTTGGGCGGCCTGATAGTATTTATAAAGATTTGGCACTGACACGTCTCCCTCTTGCTGCTGTAAAATCGGATCATTTTATTGTATCGTGTGTGGGCACCCTAAGTCTCAGTTAGAACGGTCAGATCTGATCAGCACTATTTGCTAGTTTGTAAGTCACTAACCTCCTTACAAGAAGTGGGGGAACCCAAAAGCTCAATTTTTTTCCTTGCTCTGCATCTGTGACTCACTAAGGGCCAGTGCTCACCAAAAAGCGCTAACGCAATCGCAAACGATCAGCGCTTTTTCAGAGCAATTCTAAATGTGCCTAGCGATTTTGTAATCATGCCTAGCAATTTTCGGAGCGTTTTTTGTGTAGCGCTTTTTATTTTTTGTTACACTAGAGCTGTAACTGAACAGCTTCTGTAACAAAAACGCTTGGAAAACCGCTCTGATCTAGCGCTTTTTAGAGCGATTTTCAACTTTTCTATACTTAACATTGAGGCTGAATCACCTCAGAAACCAGCAGAAATGCTGCAGGACCCACATTTGCATTTGGGAGAAAATCACATCGCTCTGGTGTGATCCATCCCATTCAATTACATTAGCCAAGCGCTCAGAAGCACTCTTGGGGTGCATCAGTCCTCACTTGAAAAACCATAGGATAAGAATGACAGCTACACAACAGGATAAGCTAACACAGGGAATAAGGAGTGCCTCTATCTTCTGTTTACCTGGACCCAGAGCAGGGACAAGGTCCTCCAGCACCCAAGGCTGAGACATCAGAGTGCTCCCCTTCATCCCTCCCACCCCAGCCGTCACACACTGATTGCTATTGGACTAAGAAGCGCCACAGGGCCCACAACCTCCCCAACACCTTAATCTCTAGTTATCTGGCTTGCAGTCACTGCTATGTATCCCCTTTTCTTATTTATTTCTGCTTCATACAAAATTAGGAATGACAACTGAATGAATTGTGCGCCCCCTCCTACACTGCGCCCTGAGGCTGGAGCCTCTCCAGCCTATGCCTCGGCCCGGCCCTGCGGCTGGACCTCAGCACATTTACATGAATAAATCTTTTATGAAATATATTTTATACATCAAAATTCACTACAAATGTGACATGCATAGCAGCTCCTGTAAAGGTAAGCAACAAAAATGTTCACAAAATGCTGTCATAATAGTGATCTTGTGGCTGTAGGTAAATCAAAATTTCATTAGACCTGCAACGCTGCTATAGATCATACTGCAAGACGTGAGCCTTGTACTGTTCAGTAGCAATAACACTGCACTAACAAATGGTATTTAAAGTTAAAGTTGGCACAGCGATAACAGGATATAAAGAAAAATCATACAGTATTATGCAAAAGCCTGTTGTTTAGCCGTGGAAGTGCAACAGCGCCCTCTCTGAGTGGGCTTGATAAGTTGCAGTCAGAATAAAGCACACAGGACTTGCATCCTGCAAATTCAATAAACTAAATGCTGGTTATCATGTAATTTGTATTTGTAATTTGTATTTTTATTTCTTACTTAATGGTTAAAATGTTAATAGCCAAAATGTTTCCTATAATAGTTATCTGAAGCTATGATGAATGGATAAACATATATAGATAGATACAGAGATGTCAATAACCCAAATGTCACTAATAATAGTTATCCAAAATTATGATTTATGGATAAATGCCTATAGATAGATACAGAGATATGGAGCTGATAGTGGTTAACACCTCCTAGTTTAAATCATGTTCTGTGCTTTATATCATTTAGGTTGGCACCACACCATGCACGCATTTTCCCGCATGTGATTTTTCGCACTTAAATGCACGTGTTTTTCACAGTTGCTGATGAATTTTCAATAGAAAAATCACACATTATGTGCGCTATTTTGAAACAAGAAGCAAGTTTTGGGTTTTTTTTGCATGCAAAAATCGCATTTAACTGTGACTCATAGGGCTTGATTCACAAAGCTGTGCAAACTGTTTAGCACGGACTTTTGCGCACGCAAAGTGCTGCAATTCGCACGATCGCGGACTTTTGTGCGCGCAATTTGCCACGAATCGCGGCAAATTGCGCACGCAAAAGTCCGCGATTGCGCGAATCAGGCACTTTGCATGGGCAAAAGTCCGCGAACTGCACTTCACATGCTAACTGTTTAGCACACCCGTGCTAAACAGTTTGCACGTCTTTGTGAATCAAGCCCATAGTGTTTACTAGCGATGGTTTTCATTTGAAATGCGATTTTGCATTCGGAAAAAAGCATTTGATGCAGACGAGTGTGGTCCCAGCCTAAAGGCGGCCACTAACGATACAATTTGCTGAACAATCTTTTACGAACGATTCTTCATATGAACGATCGGAAGTGATCATTTGGGACCACTAATTGAAAAAATCTCTTAACCAATCCCATCTGATTGACGGATCAATCCCTTCGGATTGGTTTTATTAATCTGATTGGATGGGCAATCATTTCCGATCGTTTATACAAAGAATCGTTTGTAAAAGATCGTTCAGCAAATGGTACCATTAGTGGCCACCTTTAGAGAAAGCTCCCTAAACTGAAGAGAGATAAGGAGTTAGAGTCAGATAACCAGCTGTATCCACCCCATCCAGGATGGTCACCTCATGACACTGAGGTCCAGGAAACATTTCCATATAGAACTATGGGCAATACAGCTAATCCACGGCATACAAGCTCATGGTTATCGGGGTTAGACTAGTCCAGTGTTTCTCAAACCTGTCCTCGTGACTCCCCAATGGTGCATGTTTTGCAGGCAACCTCACCTATGCACAGGTGGGGTAATTAGCGTCTTAGCTAGGTAGATTCCATGTAACTGAGACACTAATTACACCACATAGGTGAGGCTGCCTGCAAAACATACACTGTTAGGGAGTAACGAAGACAGGTTTGAGAAACACTGGACTAGACCTATAATCAATATTATTGTTATTATATATTTATATATCACTTTCATCTTCCACAATAGGTAGTCATGTCTCTTATTATGCATGGGGTTGCACTATCATACCGCATGTGAACACACAACTGTATAGGCAGTGAGTTCACTTTGCGGTATTATTCTCCAATGCAGCCCTGATAGTGTGAATGCACCCTAACCGTCCTCCATCTGATAATAGCCCATTTTCCACAATAGACACACAGGCTTTTCACTGGATACCATGTTGTCTATTGGACCAGTTCACACATATCTGTTATAAGTGTGTCCATCGCATATGCAGAATAATGCACTACTTTTCCAGATACCACACAGAACACATACATGTCATAGATAGAATAGCTGCTATGACATGTTCCCTATAATGGGCACTATGACTATATGGATGGACACAGCGGATTGTACACTGGATCGTCTACTTCGGGAGTTCAAGTGGGAACCTACCCTCATCACTACTATTGTCATAGTCTAATGTACCTATCATAGTCTAAGATCAAGTTTGGGGGGGGGGGGGCAATTTACGACTATGTTTCTGGGATTCGAGTGCCCAGAAGAAATCCATGCAACGCAGGAGGAACATAAAGTGTCCTGGCCAGGATTCTAACCTCGAGCCCTATCGCTGCAAGGAGCTCTATCCACTATGACACCAAGCTTGTTAAAAAGGATTGTGAAAGCTTCTAATTTTTAAAGAGGAACATTAACCAAGAATTGAATTTCATCCCAATCAGTATCTGATACGCCCTTTCCCAGGAGAAACATAACAGTTATTGTGTTGTCTCGCACTTGCTACAGGATGAAACCCATTGTCTATAAGGAGAGTGCATCAGCTGGAGAAAGAGGGATGACACCCTCTGTACAATGTTCAATCAAAAAGAGCTGGCACATCCAAGGTGAATCTTTATTGGTTCCATATAAAACATATAGCCAACGTTTTGGAGCTACTTATGGCCCCTTTGTCAAGGCACAATTTGCTTCAGGTCAAAAACTCCTCTAGACACTTGCATACAGCAATGTGTACTCAGCAGGTGGCAGCATGCAACACCTAACAGTCTAACAGATTAAATTGATCCCTTTAAATCGGGGAGATGCACCCGATGTGGAGCAACTATGGCTGTTTTTTTCCATATGGTTCGAGGCTTTCCTAAAATCATAAAATATTGGCGCTTAATTCACCCTGAATTGCAGCAGGTGTTTCCAGTACCACACTTACACATGGCATTCTATTACTAGGAAATTTAGATAAGGACTTCCTCACAGGCTCCAAATTGATAGGCTTTCCAATACTGTTGGCACATAAAGTGGAATCAAGAGTTACCTCCTCTAAAACGAGAGTGGATAAACTATGTACATAAAGATCTTTTGTGGGGGAAAAATTAGAATATTGTGCAAAAGAATATTTAATTCAACTTAAAAGGTGAAACTAATACATGAAATAGGAACCGTTTGCAGGTGTGTTGGATGAATTAGCTGATTAGAGTCTGACACTAGGAGCCTAGAATATTGAATGTTTTCACAATATTCTAATGGTCTGAGATTTTGATTTTGGGGTTTTCATAAGCTCTAAGCCATAATCATCAAAATAAACAACAACAACAAATAAAGGCTTGAAATATCTTGCTTTGCATGTAAAGAGTTTATTTCATATATTAGTTTCACCTGTCCCACGCTGACCGCTCCTCTCTCTGCCGCTGCCGAGGGCTTCCCGCACCGTGCAGAGGCCGATCTCGAGGTCATCCATACTGCGCCTGCGTAAAGCGCCGTACAGCGGCCACATTGTCCACGCCTTACTGCGCAGGCGCAGAAGTTCTGCGCAGTAAGCCGCGGACAACGTGGCCGTGCTTGATAGCGGTGCCTCACGTAGGCGCAGTAAGGACGACCTCATGGTCGGCCTCTGCACCGTGCGGGGAGCCCGGGACGGCGGCAGAGAGCGGAGCGGTCAGCGTGGGACAGTTGGCTGCAAGGGGCTGGAGTAAGCTCCAGGTAAGTAAAGTGGATTTTTTTTATTTTTGCTGATTATTCCTTTAAGTTAAATTACTGAAATAAATGGACTTTTACACAATATTCAAATTTTTAAAATTTCACCTCTATAGGAAAAAAAAATACCAAAAAAACTTCCCAAAAGTGTGGTCTTACTGGCTGTGATGTGCAGATAAATATGGTGGAGAATTTGGAGGGGGCGGGGGGAGTTGTGATGAGTGGTCAGGGGACAGCCTGGTCCAACCAACAACAGAGAAACTTGCGTGAATGTTGCTGTGTTGAAATGTGTATGTTATGTTTTCTGACTTGGCAGTTAGTTAGTAAAGTAATTCATTGTTTTCTATCTTTTTCTGACAAAGGGCTCTAATCACAAAACTTCTCATAAATGACTTATTTCTCACCTATCTGATAAGAATAACCTTTCAGCACATTTACAAGCAAAATAATCACTCAAAGTAAGTTGTCCTTGTCCCTGATTAACTTTATTTCAATATTACTTTTCTAATCTTAGTGATATTATATTTTTGCTCGTTGGAAGCTCAAAAATGTAACATAGATAAGGTGAAAACAGAGGAAAACAGGTGAAAAAGCTTTGTGAATCATGTCTATTATCTTAACAAATGTACCTTAAAAACAAAAACACCTAGCAGATTTAAAGTGGGTGTCAGGAGTGGTTAGTGCTGAGGAAGGAGTTATTTCCTATGGCCACTGGACTATCGGGAGGGGCAAAACAAACAAATAAATGCAAAACTGACATTTAAGAAGTGTTTAGGAGGTATCTCCACACACGTCCATAAACTGCTGTAAACAATACATGAGGTGTTCGCACTGGTTGTCTCGTTGCCGTGGCATCGGACAGGCACTGACACTCATGCGTACTATCAAAGATGCTGTGGACAATTATGTGACATTACTACATGGAGTACTGTGCCTGGCAGCAAGTGCTCATTTCTTGGATACGAAACCTCCAGAAAAACAAGCAGTTGAATGTCTGCGTCAATTAACCTTTAGAGGAGAAGTACTCTATTGTTAAGAAGAACAAGAAAAAAATAAATAAACAAATAGATAGATAGGGCTTGATTCACAAAAGAGTGCTAACTGTTAGCACGGCCGTTTCCACGTGAATTTTCGCTTTGCATGCGATGGCGAATTTTCGCACGAAACAATAACGTTTTCACGTGCCAACGCGAATTTTCGTGCGGAATTGATATCGTTTTCGCATGAAAATTCGTTTTTGCGCGCGAAAACGTTATCGTTTAGCGCGAAAATTCACTATCGCACGCAATGCGAAAATTTGCGGGAAAACGTTCTAACAGTTAGCACTCTTTTGTGAATCAAGCCCATAGTGTATGAAAGAAAAGTGATAAATGTGTGTATGTGTGTGTGTGTGTGTGTGTGTGTGTGAGTGTGTGTGTGTGTGTGCCTGCCTCGTGGTTTCTAGGATTTTAGCTAAATAGCAATGATGATATTGTCTTTACAATGTTAAAAAATAATGAAAGAGAGAAGTCTATTAAAAAAGTGGATAATGGTTATAGTTAAAATAAAGCAGTATGTGTTAATTAATATACAATCACATAAATAAAAGTTAATTTGTGCACTCAAACTCAACTCCATTTACTTAGTATGCTTGTAATTCTTTTAGCCAATGAATGGGATTCCTTTTTTAGTTTAGTGAGAATGTATCCAATTAGAAAAGTTTTTAACATTTATATAAAAATCACATCACTTAAAAGTTTAACCCTAAACTGCTACATTATTACAGCACCTGTAGTGACCTGTGCTGGCTCGACAGTGTACTGGTTAAGGGCTTTGACTTTGACATTGGAAATGACCAGGATTTTAATCCTCTTTATAGTCAATACCTATTCAGTAAGGATTCTTTGGGCAAGTCTCACTAACTGACTAGATAGTGTACCGGTTAAGGGCTCTGCCTTTGACATGGGAGATAACCAGGGTTGAAATCCTGGTTAGTGTCAGTACCTATTCAGTAAAGAGTCCTTGGGCAAGACTCACTAACTGGCTGGATAGTGTACTGGTTAATGGCTCTGCCTTTGACATGGGGAGACGACCAGAGTTCGAATCCTGGTTAGGGTCAGAACCTATTCAGTAAGGTGTCCTTGGGCGATACTCCCTAACACTGCAGGGTGGCCTCTTGAGCGCGTCATTAGTGGCTGCAGCTCTCGGTCGCTTTGAGTCCAACAGGAGAAAAGCTCTATACACATGTTAGGATTATTATTACCTGTCATCACCCTAATAAAGCGGTAACACATTTCCTCTACAGCATTACACACCTGTACAGAGCAAACATCATGTTGAAGTGAGAGCAACAGCCACCTTCTAATCAACTCCATAAATTGTTAAACTACCTGTGAAGACGAAATACATCAGAAATCTGCTTAGGCTTTATGTAGAAAACATTGCCACCCCATTCACTTTATCCAGATACTCACTAATAGCAGCAGAGGAAAAGTTACAAGCAACACAGACGATACAATCTTCATCTTCTGGACTTATTCAGGTTGCGAAGATTTCTAAGAGGTCATCCCAGAACATTAGATCCAACAGCATGGGGTCCAGTCTACCTTCCTTCCTGCGTCGGGACTGAGGACCAAAGCAGAGCCTCTCTGTCCTTTATCTTTTCAAGTACAAAAAGCAAAGGTTGTAGGAAGTTAAAAGAAAAAGTCTTCTTTGGAAAAGCCGAAGAAAATAAATCTTCTCCCAATACAGTTATCAGATGCTGGGCAGAGTTACCCAGCAGTTTTGTAAGCTACAGATTACGACCTGCTGAATAGAGGCAGCACAAGAAAAAAATAAAACAACTCCCTCACTGCACTCCAGAGCTGTTGATTCAGAGCACTCAGCGCACTTAGTAACTCATCTTGAGGCATTGCAGGAGCTTTCGCAGTAAGACCAAATCCTTACAAGCAGTAAAGGATTGCATATTCTAATGCAGTGCATATTCTAATGGCTGAGTGGGCAGGATCAGGACCAGGGAAAAGGGGGGGGGGGGGGGGGCGACTTAGATGATGGAGAATTGAATAACAAAGCCTTAACAAATCAAGCTGGAGAGCATGTAATTGCTTATTTGCTGTGCTTTTTATGCCACAGAAGTACAGTGTGTTTAAATCTTTTAAAGATTGGTCGTGCTTTTTTCACATGTTTTCAAAGGTAGTTATTGAAACTACTGGGTAGATAAAATGTGTTTTTTTCCTACCAATATGAAATTATTCAAATGTCATGGGGTCTAAACACTACAAATCCAGAGACTGTTTAATTACTGGCCGCAGCACTGTTAGAATTTTAGCTATGTCCCTGTTCATTTAGCAATACAATAACTTTATAACTACTTAAAGAGGAGCTGTCAGACAAACGATCTCAGAAAAAAACAACACATATATAAGTAGATAAATAATTGCTCTACTTACATAACATATGTATTGCACTGTCCACATTTTGAGTTTAGTGATTTTCTAAAGTTAAAAAAAAGAGAAAATCCTTCTTAGCATTTCCCTTATTAACTGTGGCTATTTTGAAGCCAATCCTGATATAATTCCTCCTTTATTCTCCTCTGCCTGCTTTGCCCGCCCTTCACTATAGAAAGTGCATTGTCTCAGTATGAGAATTATTGGCCAATCAGAGAGGAACAGAGGTGTGGCAGAGGAAAACAAGGGGGGGGGGGGGAGAGGCTTCAGCCAATCAAACTGCATTAGTTGAGTCTGAGGGGAAGTACAGAAGCAAAAAAGGACAACCCAGCATGCCCTGCAACTTCCGTTTTGTGTACCAAATTTTGTGTGTACCAAATAAGAGTCAGGTAAACTGGGGAATGATCATTTATCAACAAGAAAAGTAATAGCGATTTTACCTTTTGGATTGCCTGGTTAGCATCCTTATTACTTGTTTACCAGATAAAAATAAAGAATTGATTTTTTATTTTATGCCCAACAGTTACACTTTAAAGATGAACTTTAACCCAGAATTTTGCTTCTTCCTAATTATTAGCTGATACCTCTTTTGCCAAGATAAATCTTTATCTTTTCTCAAATAGATCATCAGGGCAGTATGTACGGCTGATATTGAATAACACCCCTCCCACAGTGTGATGTCATGACCAAGGTTTTGATAGTTTGCTATATGTGAACTACATTGCACTGTGGGAAATAATGGCTTTTTCCAACTGCCAAGCCAGCAGTATCTCCCTCTGTGCATAAAACTCTCAGTAGCGAACATTCCGCAGAGATCACCTGCAAGGACTAAAGATGTCACCACCAGTGATAAACTTCAGACTGTAAATCATGGTGAGGAAAGATATTACAATGGGCAAACATTGACTTCATACTCTATAAATTAATATTGTAAAAAATAAGCTATTTTACTCACGATATTATTTAACGAATTAAAAGGAGGGTGCGGGTGCCTTCCTCTGTAGATTGAAAACAGGTACTAAACTTTTTTTATACCATTCAGCTCGTAAGTCCTTTAAGTAGTGACATCATTTCCGTTATAGAGTAATTTAAAGTAACCCTGAACTGGGGTTTAAAAAAATGACTGAAACCCATAGTGCAGGGGTCGGCAACCCGCGGCTCCGGAGCCGCAAGCGGCTCTTTTTCACCTTTGCCGCGGCTCCTAGTGAGTGTCAGTGGCTGCGGCGAGCTTGTTACATGTGCGCGTGTGACGTGTGCTGCCAGCTGGCCGGCAGCCTATCAGAGAGGCCGCCGGACCAGTGCAGGGCTTCGGGCGGCCATTTTCCCGTAGCCCTGCAGTGTAGTGCAGGCAGGACGTGACGTCGGAAGGAAGGAAGAGGAGCCAAGGGAGTTGCGCGCCACAAGGAGGTCGGGACCGGAGGTCGGGACAGGAGGAGATCGTGACAGGAGTTCTTCTGACTAGGTGAGGAGTAAATGGGTTTTTCTTTTCAGATCTGCTGAAGGATTTGTGCATATTGGGGTCATATCTGCATATTGGGGACATATCTGCTAACGATTTGTGCATATTGGGGTCATATCTGCATATTGGGGTCATATCTGCTAACGATTTGTGCATATTGGGGTCATATCTGCATATTGGGGTCATATCTGCTAACGATTTGTGCATATTGGGGTCATATCTGCATATTGGGGTCATATCTGCTAACGATTTGTGCATATTGGGGTCATATCTGCTAATGATTTGTGCATATTGGGGTCATATCTGCTAACGATTTGTGCATATTGGGGTCATATCTGCTAACGATTTGTGCATATTGGGGTCATATCTGCTAATGATTTGTGCATATTGGGGTCATATCTGCTAACAATTTGTGCATATTGGGGACATATCTGCTAACGATTTGTGCATATTGGGGTCATATCTGCTAACGATTTGTGCATATTGGGGTCATATCTGCTAACGATTTGTGCATATTGGGGTCATATCTAACGATTTGTGCATATTGGGGTCATATCTGCTAACGATTTGTGCATATTGGGGTCATATCTGCTAATGATTTGTGCATATTGGGGTCATATATAACGATTTGTGCATATTGGGGTCATATCTGCTAACGATTTGTGCATATTGGGGACATATCTGCATATTGGGGTCATATCTGCTAACGATTTGTGCATATTGGGGTCATATCTGCTAATGATTTGTGCATATTGGGGTCATATCTGCTAACGATTTGTGCATATTGGGGACATATCTGCTAATGATTTGTGCATATTGGGGTCATATCTGCTAACGATTTGTGCATATTGGGGTCATATCTAACGATTTGTGCATATTGGGGTCATATCTGCTAACGATTTGTGCATATTGGGGACATATCTGCATATTGGGGTCATATCTGCTAACGATTTGTGCATATTAGGGTCATATCTGTTTTATAATGGTTTTGCGGCTCCCAGTTTTTTTTCTCTTTTCGGAAACGGGTCCAAGTGGCTCTTTAATTCTTAAAGGTTGCAGACCCCTGCCATAGTGGGTTAGATTACCATTTAAAGGATACCAGAGCTGGCACCCCCACCCCCGCCAGATTGTGTGACCCCAGGTGGTGAACTGGCCACGGCATCTATTAGCAGCCCGCAGCTCGCCTCAGCCTGTGCGCCCAGGGAGAGGAGTCTTCTGCAGGTGAGTAAATGCTTTTTTTTTACATGTGCAGCACCAGGGCTACGGGCCTATTGGGGGAACACCCACTTAGGTGTATTTTCTGGTGAAATGCTGCACACATTATGATTATTTTCTGGTGAAATGCTGTACACACTATGATTATTTTCTGGTAAAACATTGCTGCATTGCGATCATTTTCTGGTGAAACGCTGCACACATTACAATTATTTTCAGGTGAAAAATTGCCACATTATAATTATTTTCTAGTGAAATGCTGCCCACATTACAATTATTTTCTGGTGAAACATTGCTACATTACGATTATTTTCTGGTGAAACATTGCTACATTACGATTATTCTCTGGTGAAACATTGCTGCATTACAATTATTTTCTGGTGAAACATTTTTATTTTTTATTTATTTAGCGCCAGCATATTACGCAGCGCTGTCTTGTCACTAAATGTTCCTCAGAGAGGCTCACAATCTAGTCCTTACCATAGTCATCTGGGGAGGGGGCAGGTATCTGGGAATCCCCTTCTTAAAGGGGAATCCCAGATGCCACCAGAACCTCCTCCGCAACATCCCCACTTCCTCCTTAGCACCAGAGGTGGAGAAGATTCCCTTGTCCATGCATTGGACAAGGGCCTGGGGAGAGGGGAGGCTTGCAAAGCCCCCCCCCCCCCCATACCATTGCCCATGTGGGCTGGTATAGCTCAGGCTGCAGAGCCCCGCGGGGTCTAGGCTCTGCAATCTGGGTATCCCAGCCTGCATAGAAGATAAGGGGTTAATGAGGCTTGGGAGGAGGACCCCACATATATTTTTTTTTAAATATAACTGTGATTTGGCCATTAAGGTTAAACAAAAATGACAAGGAATCCCTGCTTCCTTAAAGGAAATGTCAGTGAAATTAAGCTAGGCAAGCTCTACTTATCCGGGACTTCCACCAGCCCCTTGCAGCCGATCTGTCCCTGCAGCAGCTGAATTGTGTAATAGATGCTGAAAGCAGCATTAGAGAATATTTTTTATATATATATAGATGATGCTAACGTATTTAGCAGCACTTTACACACGATATAGTCTTTTTACAAGCTATCCCTTAGAGGGGTTCACAGTCTAATCCCTACCATAGTCATATGCGCCTATAATAGTCTACGGCCAATTCTGGATGAAGGCAATTAACGTATCTATTTGTTTTTGGAATGTGGGTGTAAAACCACATAAACTTTATTCAGATAATGCTTTGTCCAACATACAAACTAGGATCCCCATGGCTGCAAGGGGAGGGATAGGAAAGTGCCATCTACTACACCAGTGGTCCTCAAACTAAGGCCCGTGGGCTGGATGCGGCCCCCTGAGGCTTTCTTACCGGCCCCCCCACACACAAAAAGTATTACTTTTAGATGCAGTCTGCTGCATTTTTAAATATTGGTGGCCTGTATATAGAATAGCAGTTCTGGCACCACCCCCTTCCACACTGAAGCCAGAAAGCAGTCATTTGCTGGCTTCTGGGTTATTGGGTGGAGGGGGATGACTTGTAGCAATATATATATTTTGGTCAGTGCTGTGCAGGAATGTTATGGTTTCTTTGTGAAGGGGAAATGGAGGGTTGCACTGCATATGTTTCTACAGAGATAGTGTGTGTTTGGGTGAGATTGTGCTGCAGGCTTTGGCAGGCCATTGGGCGACATTATGGCTAACATATGACTTGCTATGTTAGGGTCACGATATCTGCACTGTGTTGGTGGCATAATAGCTGCACATGCTGTGTTGGGGGGCATACTACCTGCACATGCTGTGTTGGTTGGAGGGGGATTACTACCTGCACATGCTGTGTTGGGAGGCATAACATCTGCTCTGGTTAAATGGGAGACACGAGGGATGCCCATGTTAATGTTTTTAGCTATGATTAAGGGCATGTGGCTGGATGGTGTACTGGTTAAGGGCTCTGCCTCTGACATGGGAGACCTGGGTTCGAATCTCGGCTCTGCCTGTTCAGTAAGCCAGTAATTCAGTAAGGAGTTCATTGGGCAAGACTCCCTAACACTGCTACTGCCTACTGAGTGCGCTCTAGTGGCTGCCTCGCAAGCGCTTTGAGTCCGACAGGAGAAAGGCGCTATACAAATACTGCCATTATTATTATGTCTGGCCCGAAACATGTCAGCTGTGCTTTTTTACTGTTATGAGGACATGTCCTGAATAAAGAGTGAGCATTGAGAAGAGACATTGTTGCGGACCTTCCTTACTACTTTGCATATTAACTGGATTAAGCAGCCAAGGGTCCAGCACTGTCTCTGAAAGCTTACAGTGCAGCGGTGAACCTTCCTTCATTACATGTTAATAGGCACTGTCTACAATACCTAGGCTCAATGTTATGTTTTTCTACATCATTTCATATATACTCCGGCCCCCAGCAGTCTGAAGTATGTTGACCCGGCCCTTGACCAAAAAAGTTTGGGGACTCCTGCACTACACCATCATGCCCTCCAAGTTTTTTTGGGAGGTGGGGCACTCTAAATATTTTGATGTGCTTTTGGTTTTTTTTTTGCCTAGTACATCAAAATCCCTAGAAATGTCCATGTAAATGCATTCATTAAGATCTGCATTACAGATGAACTCAAATTAGTAATACTACACACACAAAAATCTAGTTTAATGGAGTGGAACAAGATTTTACCTTTCCGGCATCAAAGAGAGAAATAAGAAACAAGAGAATATAGGTATGCCTAGATCTCTCCATAGAACACATCTTTGTATATAAAAGATAATTAGATGCTAGCCATCTAGGCCTGTTTGTTAAAGTGAATGGGAACCGCATTTCAAAAATGAGACAGATACTTACCCAAGGAGAGGGAAGGCTCTGGGTCCTATAGAGCCTTCCGGCTCCTCTCCTGGTCCCCTCGTTCCAGTGCTGGCTCGCCCGGTAGCAGTATTTGACTAAATTAGTCAAATACTGCTTTACCCGGCCGAAAGAAGCTTCAGAAGTCTTCAGTGAGCCCGAGTGCTCCTGAAGAAGGGCGGCCCTGTACTGCGCCTGCGCAAGCACGCTCTCTTGCACGCTCACGCCTGTGCAGTATGGAGCCGCACGTCTTCGGGAGGACACGGCTCCTGAAGACTTCCAAATACCCTTTCGGCGGGGGATTGAAACGGGGGGGGAGCCAGCACAGGATAGAGAGCACCGAGAGGGAAGACGGAAGGCTCTATACGACCCAGAGCCTTCCCTCTCCTTAGGTAAGTATTTGCTTCATTTTTTTTAAATGTGGTTCCTATTCACTTTAAAGAGACTCTGAAATCTCTTCTTTCCCCTGCTTTTGTCATAAATTCCTTTTAAGCGTGAATACCCCCTTGAATCGCTGCATTCCCGCGGCAGATGGGTGATTTATTACAGTGTAATTGACCTGCAAAGTTCTACGACTTTGCAGGTCGCAGATTGTGCATTCCTGACACGCAGGGCTTCTCTTCCTGGAGAGGCTGACCTTTGAGCCGTAGCTCAGCCTCTCCGCAATCAATCTCTGTGGATCTCCGCCCCTCTCAGTGAAAAAAAAGGAAGGGCGATCCACAGAGATTGACTGCGGAGGAGGCAGAGCTACAGCCTGAAGCTCTGTCTCATTGAGGAAGTGAAGCCCTGCAAGCTACGGAGCTCTGCAGGGCTATTAAACTGTAATAAATCACCCATCTGCCAAGAGGATGCAGCGATTCAACAGGGGCATTCATGCTTAACAGGAATTTATGACAAAAACATGTAAAAAAAGAGACTT
Source organism: Hyperolius riggenbachi (assembly GCF_040937935.1). Taxonomy (NCBI): domain Eukaryota; kingdom Metazoa; phylum Chordata; class Amphibia; order Anura; family Hyperoliidae; genus Hyperolius; species Hyperolius riggenbachi. The sequence goes on along the minus strand of NC_090650.1, from coordinate 68,440,327 downwards.
CAGAGTCTCTTTAACTAATGGGTTAATCCCGGCATGCATACATGTGGCCAAGCACACGCATGCTCACGCCCGTGGCCACCGCATGACCCTACACCTGTGCAGAATAGCGGCGACACATATGGACGCAGGTGGAAGCAGACAACTACGCTTTTATTAGGTAGGATTTGCACATATCATGTGGTTTGTGAAAAGGTTAACAGAATGTCTCATTTTGAAAGGGATCATATCTGCTTTTCATGATTTCCTGATCTCTGAAAAAAGAGCAAAGATGAAATACCTTATTCCGTTAAACTGAAAATCAGATATGCGGTTAACTATGGACACAGATATTTGTAAGGAGGTCTGGGATAAAACTTCTAGATTTTGTCTAAATATATCTCTCCAACATCCTCAATTAAACTCACACGCATATTATACAGAGACTACACTGCTTCCTAAACTGGCTAGGTTTGATGTAGATGTAATGGGAGGACCTCCTTCTAGTGTTTCTTATTCTTCAGTCATTTATCATATGAATGTGTACCAGTATTGGGTGATGTATGTCTTAAAACACACATCAACTATGTATTTACAGTATTTGTATTGCTGGAAGTCCTAATTGTACAGTTTTGAGCCTCTCATGTATCAGTGCACCTCACCATTTGTTTTGTACTACGTACAGCACTATGGATGTTGGTGCTATCTAAATACATATATATATATATATATATATATATATATATATATATATATATATATATATATATATATATATATATAAAATAGGATGAATATGTGTGTGTGTATGTATGTATGTGTGTGTGGGTATATACAGGATCTTCTCAAAAAATTAGCATATTGTGATAAAGTTCATTATTTTCTGTAATGCACTGATAAACATTAGACTTTCATATATTTTAGATTCATTACACTACAACTGAAGTAGTTCAAGCCTTTTTATTGTTTTAATATTGATGATTTTTGGCATACAGCTCATGAAAACCCAAAATTCCTATCTCAAAAAAATTAGCATATTTCATCCGACCAATAAAAGGAAAGTGTTTTTGAAACAAAAAAAAGTCAACCTTTAAATAATTATGTTCAGTTATGCACTCAATACTTGGTCGGGAATCCTTTTGCAGAAATGACTGCTTCAATACGGCATGGCATGGAGGCAATCAGCCTGTGGCACTGATCAGGTGTTATGGAGGCCCAGGATGCTTCGATAGCGGCCTTAAGCTCATCCAGAGTGTTGGGTCTTGCGTCTCTCAACTTTATCTTCACAATATCCCACAGATTCTCTATGGAAGCATGAAGTGCTCCAAAATCTCCTGATAGCTAGCTGCATTGACCATGCCCTTGATAAAACACAGTGGACCAACACCAGCAGCTGACATGGCACCCCAGACCATCACTGACTGTGGGTAGTTGACACTGGACTTCAGGCATTTTGGCATTTCCCTTTTCCCAGTCTTCCTCCAGACTCTGGCACCTTGATTTCTGAATGACATGTAAAAGTTGCTTTCATCCGAAAAAGTACTTTGGACCACTGAGCAACAGTCCAGTGCTGCTTCTCTGTAGCCCAGGTCAAAAGTGGGTTCATGGTTCCATCTGCTGAAAAGCTTTATGGAGATGAAGATTTCATTTTTCAGCACGACCTGGCACCTGCTCACAGTGGAAAAACCACTGGTTAATGGTTTACTGACCATGGTATTACTGTGCTCAATTGGCCTGCCAACTCTCCTGACCTGAACCCCATAGAGAATCTGTGGGATATTGTGAAGAGAAAGTTGAGACACGCAAGACCCAACACTCTGGATGAGCTTAAGACAGCTATCGAAGCATCCTGGGCCTCCATAACACCTGAGCAGTGCCACAGGCTGATTGCCTCCATGCCACGCCGCATTGAAGCAGTCATTTCTGCAAAAAGATTCCCAACCAAGTATTGAGTGCATAACTGAACATAATTATTTGAAGGTTGACTTTTTTTGTTTTAAAAACACTTTTCTTTTATTGGTCGGATGAAATATGCTATTTTTTTTAGATAGGAGTTTTATGTTTTCATGAGCTGTATGCCAAAATCCTCAATATTAAAACAATAAAAAGGCTTGAACTACTTCAGTTGTGTGTAATGAATCTAAAATATATGAAAGTCTAATGTTTATCAGAACATTACAGAAAATAATGAATTTTATCACAATATACTAATTTTTTGAGAAGATCCTGTATATGTGTGTGTGTACGTGTGTATGTGTGTGTGCGTGCCCCTATCACTCAAAAACCCTTTGACTGATTTCAACGAAACTTGATATACAGATCCCTTACAACCTGGGATGATATGTTCTGGGGGACTGATGCCCTCCCTGTACACCTGAGTGGAACCACAAACAGCCAATCAGATTTCACCCATTCACGTTAATGGGAAAATGTAAAAGTCTTAAAGAGACACTGAAGCGAAAAAAAATATATGATATAATGAATTGGTTGTGTACTATGAATAATTACTAGAAGATTAGTAGCAAAGAAAATATTCTCATACCTTTATTTTCAGGTATATAGTGTTTTTTCTAACATTGCATTATTCTATAATATGTGCAGATTACACAACACTCAGCATTCAAAATGAGTCTTTCAGAACAGTCTGTGAAGTAATGACATCTCCTCTGGCAGAGGAAAAGTAAATAGTCCAGGAACAGTTGAGATAATAAAAGTCAGATAACAGCCCTCTCCACGACCAACTTAGTCGGAGAGCTTAATGGCTTGTTTGCATAGAGATAACAACTGGAGTTTCTCAACTCTTCCTGTACTGGAAACAATTAGACTGATGTATCTGATCTTAATGTTTTATTTCTTAGCTGTACTACACATACAAATCATAATATCACAATTTTTTTTTCGCTTCAGTGTCTCTTTAAGCAAAGAAGAAAATGCTGTGCACCAAAGCGTATGCTTGCAAATTTATTTCACAGGGTCACATACAGACACAGTACACAGCGCTTTCTTCTTCGCTTAGCATTGGAATTCTGCAATGCTGGAAACACACTGCGGCTGAGCAATCAAGGTCACCTTGCTTTTAGCCATACATTGAGTGTCAGCTCTCTCTCTTTCCTGCTACTGTATAGGAAAATGTAAAAGGCTGCCATTCACACAGTGATAAAGCCACAGTCCCCAAACTTGGCACTATTGGTCACTTGGTGACTGAGGTTAAAAATTCAGGGGGAGTGGGTGGAGCATAGAACAGCCAATCGAATTTCAGTGTTCATTTTAAATAGGAAAATGTAAACTGCAACCGTTCTTAGACTGTTAATGGTAGAATTCTTAAACTTCCCACAATTGGTTAATGGGTGACTGGGAATAATATGCAGGAATGTGAGTGGAGCCTACAACAATTAATCAAAATTCACCAAGTGATTTTCAAGGGGAAACTGTTACACTGTTAATGGAAGAGGCCTCAAACCCCAACAGTCGGTCGTTGGGTGACTGGGGTTCAAAATCAGACATGGGGTGGAGTCACAAACAGCCAGTCAGATTTGTTTTAATTGATTTCAAAGGGAAAATGTAAACTGTTCCATTCTCACATTATTCATGCCTAGAATCCCAAAGCTTACAAACTTGGTCGCTGAGTTGCTGTGCGGCAAGGTTGGAAAAAGTGGGCAGAGCCAACAACAACTAAATACATGCCTGAGCAATGCCGTGTCCTCAGCTGGTAAATAATATTAATGTAATTACCGTACATCGACGAGGTGAGATCTGGCCGATATGGTGGGTGTCTCCAGTTAAATGTGGTTTATGGGAGGGGCTTATGTTATACAAGGCTTTTTCCAGGAATGCATAACACTGCAATCTTCTAAATAGAAATCTTAAAGCCTTGACTTAAGTGGAAAAAAAATCAAGTTGAAATTACTCATGACTCAAAAAATACTTATTACAGCAAGATCTTTAATTAAGGATCTGAGTTGGCCTTTTGTGATAGCAAGAGTAAATAATATATGTTTCAATGAAAACTTGACATGCAACCTTGAGAACATTTTCCACAATTTCTGGAAGATGGTGTGTGATTTCCTGCGCTGTGTAGCTGCTTCCATAGATGGTCTGCTTCTGCTTCTTGCAGTTTTCCCCAAAAGTCCTTTTGAAGACTGATCCTGCTGTTGTCTTTGTTGTTGTCGTTGTCATTGTTTGTGGTGTGTAGCTTATAGTACACCACCTCTGTAGTATAATGTAGTGTGTGGCTGCATCACTGTTACAGCCTGTCACTGTGCTAAAATAAAGTGCTTTAGTGACAGCACTGTACTTTAAAAAATTGGTGCCACCGGACATTGTGTGTGAGTGTTTATGGTGAAGGGGGGCAGTGTTGGCGAGGGTGTTTAAGCTGGAGGGCCCAGCCAGCGGAGTTTTACTAGAGGGTGTGATGGGGTAACAGGATTCCCATAAGCTTGCCTATAGTGTTGCCTCTTGCCACTGTGTTGCACACCACTCTCCATCTTTCCAACACTTTTACCTTCACAGTCGACTTCGGGTGTGAGAAGGTGTGAGACCTGTGGCTGTCCTTCCTAAGGTGGCCACACACAATACAATAAAATGTAAACGATCCAATTTATTTTTTACAGCAATTCGATAAGAAATCTGAAGGAATTTCCTTTTTTTTTTTTTTTTCTTTATAAAAGTCGATTGGGGGTGGCAGATTTTTCTGATCAGTCTTTAATATTACAATCGAATGGTTTAGGGTAGATTGTCAAATTCTGCATTTAAAGAACAAAGCAATTTTCAGAGTTGTCAATAATTAATTTTCATAATTGGGGAAAACTTGAACACGCGTAAGGCACATTGGTCAGATTGTTTAAATGTTACAATCAATCAGAAAAATGTATTGTAATTCTTGCATTCAAAAGAAATATAAGAATTGTATGGTGTGTGGCCACCTTTAGGGGAGGTACAGCTGTACTGGATAGTGTACTGGTTAAAATCTCAGCTTTTCCTGTTCAGTAAGCGAGTAAGGTGGCTCTGGCACTTTGAGTCTGCCGGGAGAAATGGGCAGCACGGTGGCGTAGTGGTTAGTGCTCTTGCCTTGCAGGGCTAGGTCCTTGGTTCATATCCCAGCCAGGGTACTATCTGCATGGAGTTTGTATGTTCTCCCCATGTCTGTGTGGGTTTCCTTGGGGCACACCGGTTTACGCTCACATCCCAAAAACATACAGATGAGTTAGTTGACTTTCCCCCTAAATTGGCCCTAGACTACAATACATACAATACATACATAGACATATGACTATGGTGGGATTAGATCGTGAGCCCCTCTAAGGGGCAGTTGAAGGGACACTGTAGGGGGTTCAGGGGAAAAGGAGTTGAAGTTACCCAGGGCTTCTAACGGTCCCCCGCAGACATACTGTGCCCGCGCAGCCACTCACAAATGCTTCGGCCCCACCTCTGGTTCACTTCTGGAATTTCAGACTTTAAAGTCTGAAAACCACTGTGCCTGCATTGCCATGTCCTCAATCCCGCTGATGTCACCAGGAGCGTACTGCGCAGGCCCAATATGGTCTGTGCCTGCGCCGTGCGCTCCTGGTGACATCAGGGGAAGCGAGGACACGGCAACACAGGCGCAGTGGTTTTCAGACTTTAAAGTCTGAAATTCCAGAAGTGAACCGGAGGCGGGCCGGAGCATTGGGGAGTGGCTGCGCGGGCACAGGATGTCTGCGGGGGACCATTAGAAGCCCCGGGTAACTTCAACTCATTTTCCCCCGACCCCTACAGTATCCCTTTAAGTGACAACACAATATACTCTGTAAAGCGTTGCAGAAGATGTCCGCCCCTACAAAAGAAAGAGTTGAGCAATTTTTTCCATACTCACCAAGGGTTCAAGGTAATTCAAATTGCATTTCATAGTCCCCAACAGGCAGCCCCTCTATAGTGTCACATGTATGGCCCCTCTTACGGTATTACTTCTGAGTGCGGCAGTTGGTATCCTCAGACGTATCATGTCACTTTTTTTTACTACCTATTAACACTACCGCATGTCAGTGCAGCATTACCAAAAGCTACCATTCGGCTTAATCAAATTGCCACAAAAGGTGCTCGTGACCAGAAGGTATACTGCCGATCAGTAAGTGTAAGGGGCAGCACTGTCACCTACTAAGATGCACAAGGGTATATGATAAAATTTAAAAGATTAGAAGTGAAGGGGCTGTCAATCCACTTTGTTGCACATTAATGTATTTATTAATTGAAATAAGTTGAGCGGTTTACAGGGTTTTGAGATACGAGGTATTGCAATGGGGTATATATATTAGATAAGAATTAGGGGAGTTATATGTAATATTGATGCTAAAAGGGTCCAGATAGGGTGATAATGAATAATGTTTTATATGAGGATGTATGCATGGGAATTCATGTATCGATTTTTAATTCAGGTATTATATTTTAATTGATGTGAAATATAGGGTACCAAAATGAGGAGATGTAAGGGTTGAAATGTATAGTTTAATCCTGATGGATATTTTATTAAGGTCTGTTGTATAGTTTCATATGTGTATAGGTATATGATTTGATGTAAGCTGCACAGCGGAAACAGAGCCAGCACGCTGTGGCGATGCCTAGCAACAAGAGTGGGCGGGTTGCGGGCGGAGTTACGGCGGAGGGGGCGCTGTGCGGTTAAAAGTCCGGCGTCGCTGTTGTCCTCCAGCCCCTGAATGAGTCACGGATTGTGACGAAACGCGTAGGGCGGAGTCGGAGAAACGTAGTGACGTCACCCGGAAGTAGGAAGATACAGTGGAAGCGAGCGGCTCTGTTTGTCCGCGGTGGAGCCGTTTCTTTACAAACTGTGAGCCTACGAGATGTCTTTTATCATTAAATGGAATCACGCTTAACAAACTGTCTACTTCCCCTTGGCTGGCAGAGGAGTGTGGATCATATGTGTGATATGCTATATTGCAAGACGCGCTTTTGGTGAGTGCAAGCACGGAGGGGGGACCCGCTGAGCTTTCCCTATAAGGTGGTGGCACTACCCCCAGGTGTGCAACACGGGGTGCTATCTATAGCTTGTTTTTAGCAGTACTGGGCACTATGTGCTTTATGGTTTTACAGGGCAACAGAAGCATGCGCAGTGAATAATCCAAGTAGTCTGATTGAGGTGGAGTGAACCTTACGTAACTGCGATCCCCTGAACTTTGTGAGTTTGTTAATCCATTGGAGCGCAGTGTTTCTTGGAAAATTTGGTAAGACTATTCACTTTGATACTGCTGCAAACATGGAGGTGTTTGAATTCAGGAAACACAAGAATGTGGACCTGGATAAAATTTTTAATGAGGAACTTCCTATTCAAACTGATTTGGATCAGGACTTCAAGCTTTTGCAACATAATATGATGAAAGAACTTCAGACCTGGTGGGACCTTGCTGCTTTACATAAGTATGAGAAAAGGGGTTTGGTACCCAAAAGATATAGGTGGGATATTATGCCTACTGATGGGGAGGAAAGTATAGATAATAATAATGAATGGTTTGAGTACGTGGAAACGTGTGGTGTTGGTATGGTCAAATTGTTGATCAAAAGGAAAACTAGGAGGTTGGAACGTTTAGGGGGTGATATTGATATATTGAAGGTGAAACTGGACCCATTTAAACATACTGAAGAATTTCAATTAAGGTCAACTAAGTTACAGGAGGCCCTGAATCTAAATGAAAAGGATATTATTTTGGATAAACAGAAACAATTTAGTAAAGATATTCTGGCTTATAAAAATAATGAGGCCTATAGGTGGCAAAAAATAAAAAATAATGAGGGGGCACCAGAAGAAATGGAGGTGAATGGTGGAGGTATTAGTGATCCCCAAGGTGAACAGAAGGGGGTGGGAACGGGAGCTAGACCCAAGGGGGGGGCAGCGGGGGGGCATGAACCCATAAAACCAAATCCTGCCCCACCTAAACAGCAAGTACAACCAAGACCACAACCGCAACCTATGGGAGCCCCAAATAGGGGTAGGGGAGGGGGGTTTGGGAGGGGAAGGGGTTACAATTATTACCCCGCACGTCCCTATACACCTAATTATCCACCCAGACCTGTGAGGGGGGGAGGGGGTGGCCCTTATCAGAATGGGGGTAGGATGCCTCTCGAGAATGTGGGACCACCTGAACTCCCAGTGTTTAACAGGTATGAACCGTTACAACCCTATGTGAATGAGGAACCCCCTCCTTTTTTTCACAAACCCCGGTACCGCCAGGACGACTGGTACCTAGAACCCCATTTCACCCCAAAAAATGTCAGGAAAAGAAAGCAAGAAGAGGAGTCAGAGGAGGAAGGGGGGTACAAGAAAAGAAGGGAATAGGTAAAGGGGAAGGTATTTTTAATTTAAGTGGGGTACAACTAGATAAATCTGAAGTGAAACTGTTAGATAAGGGTTTGAAGTACGCCCCAAAAAATAATCTAAACAAATTCGACACTTTTATAGATGTACACAAATTTGTTCGTAGATTGAACCTCAAACGGTATTTCTTGGATAAAGAGGGTCCGAGTAATAAAGCAAATCAAGGAGGGGAGTATAGGCATTCTAATATGCGTAATAACTCTGTATTTAACCCTGCCAATAATGCAAGCAAGCAAGCTATTGATGTTTTTAAAAAGCTTGTCATAGGTGATTTGGAGCGGGTGCAGACTGCCCGGATCAGAAGTGACGATCGGGCTGTCTGCAAATTGCTCAAAGAAAAAGAGTTAATCATTCGACCAGCAGATAAGGGGGGGGGGGGGGTGGTTATTTTAAACCAAGGGCAGTATTTTAATGAGTTGGACAGATTGGTTGGAGATGTAACAGCGTATAGAAAATTGGGTGGTAACCCGATGTCTGCCTATAGGAAGGAATTGATCGGAATTTTGAAGGAGGGGCTGGATGAGGGTTTAATCAATGAGAAGGAATTCGAGCATCTTGTACCGAGAAATCCCAGAACCCCAATTATTTATCAATTACCGAAAGTGCATAAGTCTATGTCCCACCCCCCAGGTCGGCCCATTATAAATGGGATTGACTCGGTAACATACCGGGTAGGTAGGTATTTAGATTTCTTTCTGCAACCTATGGTGGTGAAACTGCCGAGGGTGCTTAGGGATACTTTGCATACTCTACAGGTATTAGAAGGAATGGAGGTGGGAGATGGGACGCTGCTGGTCACAGCAGATGTCTCATCTCTCTATACCAACATTGACCACCAGGGGGGGATCAGGGCAGTGGGTGATGTTCTCAAGAGAGAAGGAAGTCTACCCTTAAAACAGGTTAAGTTCTTATTGAAACTTTTGGAGTTTGCCATGACTAGGAATTATTTCTGGCATAGAGGTGACTTCTATGCACAGATCAAAGGCTGCGCCATGGGGGCACCCTTCGCCCCAGCTCTGGCTAATATATACATGTCGGAGTGGGAGGAGAGGGCCATCCAGATTTATCCTGAGGGGGTTGTTGAATGGCGAAGGTTCATCGATGACCTTTTCATCATCTGGGGGGCCTCGGCCCAGGAATGGAACCGGTTTTTAGAAGAGGCCAATAATATATGCCCCAATATTAAGTTGGAAGCAGTGAGTGATATATCTAGTGTTGATTTCCTGGATCTCACTATTTTTAAGAGTAAAGGCCAATTATCGATGAGGAGTTTTTTTAAAAAAACGGATCGGAATGGATTCATCCCTATGGGGAGCTGCCATCATCCCTCTTGGTTGAGGGCGATCCCGAAGGGACAGATCCAGAGAATCAGGAGGAATTGCACTCAGAAGGCAGACTATTATGAGCAGGTGTCTGTTCTGACTCAGAGATTTGTGGAAAAGGGGTATTGTCCTGAGAGGATCAGTGAAATTGGAAGAGGAAGTAGCTGATATGCAAAGAGATGGATTGATAGGGGGGAGGAACAGGGGGAACCCTGTGCCTCCTGAGATTCCGTTTATTTCTACGTACAATGCACAATATAAACAGGTGGAGAGAATATTTTTAAAGCATTGGCCAGTATTACAGCAGGATGCTCGATTGAATCTCATTGTCCCATAGAAACCAAAGTTTATTTATAAAAGGGCACCCAATTTAAGGGATATTTTGGTGCCAAGTTGCGTCGACCCGCCCGCTCAGGTTGTTATTCCTTGGCAGAGACCGGGTTTCCACTTATGTAGGGGGTGCTGCATATGTAGTGAAACCTCTAGTGTGAATACAGATGTGATTAGATCTAATGTTTTCCAACGGGATTTTAAAGTGAGACAATTTATGACGTGTGCCACAACGTATGTGGTGTATGTTCTTATCTGTGGTTGTGGCCTCCAGTATGTGGGCAGAACTACGCAGCCACTTAAGAAGAGAATTTACCAGCATATGTATAATATTAGGAAAGGGTTTAGGTGGCATAGCGTGTCGGCCCACTTTCTGGAGGCTCATAACAAAGACCCAGGGTGTCTCAAAGTTGTTGCAGTGGAGCATGTGCGGTCGCACTGGCGCGGATCTAATCGACTGCAGCAGCTTTGCAAAAAAGAAACTGAGTGGATCTATAAACTGGGCTCTTTCACCCCAAGAGGTTTGAATATAGAGCTAGACATCAATTGTTATATTGCTAATAATTAGGGATGGGTTCACAGTGTTTTAATGGTTTAGTGTTGATATGGTTAGTGTGTATATACAATTTCATGATACAAAATTGGTGTGAGGGGTGTGATATGGAGATGATGAATTATAACGAGTTATAGTATAAATTGTTTGTGGTATGGGAAGGGGAGCTTTGTATTGAGTTGATAGAGGGGCAATCCATTGGGTGATGAAGGATGTAGGGATATGTCGTTAGTTCCCATATAGTTCCTGGCCTTTAATTAGAGGATGATGGGGGCTAATGGAATTCACTGTAGTGGTGAGTGTATAGGGATGCACTGTCACTTTAATGGAAACAATGGTGATATAATGTCACTTTAAGGATTAATATATGGTATGAGGGTAGTATATTTAGTGTCTAGGTCTCTATTGAGACGTTGATGGGGGGTGGTGGGATATTAATTTAGCATAGTGGTATTATATAACGGGATGCACTGTCACTTTAAGAGGTGAATGTGACCGGCAGTATGGTATACTGCCGATCAGTAAGTGTAAGGGGCAGCACTGTCACCTACTAAGATGCACAAGGGTATATGATAAAATTTAAAAGATTAGAAGTGAAGGGGCTGTCAATCCACTTTGTTGCACATTAATGTATTTATTAATTGAAATAAGTTGAGCGGTTTACAGGGTTTTGAGATACGAGGTATTGCAATGGGGTATATATATTAGATAAGAATTAGGGGAGTTATATGTAATATTGATGCTAAAAGGGTCCAGATAGGGTGATAATGAATAATGTTTTATATGAGGATGTATGCATGGGAATTCATGTATCGATTTTTAATTCAGGTATTATATTTTAATTGATGTGAAATATAGGGTACCAAAATGAGGAGATGTAAGGGTTGAAATGTATAGTTTAATCCTGATGGATATTTTATTAAGGTCTGTTGTATAGTTTCATATGTGTATAGGTATATGATTTGATGTAAGCTGCACAGCGGAAACAGAGCCAGCACGCTGTGGCGATGCCTAGCAACAAGAGTGGGCGGCTTGCGGGCGGAGTTACGGCGGAGGGGGCGCTGTGCGGTTAAAAGTCCGGCGTCGCTGTTGTCCTCCAGCCCCTGAATGAGTCACGGATTGTGACGAAACGCGTAGGGCGGAGTCGGAGGTACGTAGTGACGTCACCCGGAAGTAGGAAGATACAGTGGAAGCGAGCGGCTCTGTTTGTCCGCGGTGGAGCCGTTTCTTTACAAACTGTGAGCCTATGAGATGTCTTTTATCATTAAATGGAATCACGCTTAACAAACTGTCTACTTCCCCTTGGCTGGCAGAGGAGTGTGGATCATATGTGTGATATGCTATATTGCAAGACGCGCTTTTGGTGAGTGCAAGCACGGAGGGGGGACCCGCTGAGCTTTCCCTATAAGGTGGTGGCACTACCCCCAGGTGTGCAACACGGGGTGCTATCTATAGCTTGTTTTTAGCAGTACTGGGCACTATGTGCTTTATGGTTTTACAGGGCAACAGAAGCATGCGCAGTGAATAATCCAAGTGACCAGAAGCTAGGAAGCTGAATTGTTCGACAATGTCTAGTTCAGCTGTCCTTGGAAAGGAGGCCGAAGGAGGCAATGATGTGCGTCATTTAGATGAAAATATACTCAAAATAACAGCCCAGCCCAGTGTTAAGTGTCACAAATCTTTTTCAGAAGCTAAGAAAGTGACAGATGTACAGTATGTTGTATGTCTGTCTATGCAGAAATAAAAGCTATAATAATGCGGGCTAAACAAAAAGGTTTCTTCATGGCCATGTATAGTACATTAGTGTCTATATAAAGTAAGTAAAAGCTCCTTGAAAACTGAGATGGGTACAACTGTCAGCAAGTACAAGATAAGTGCTTATTTACTGCCAGCTAATGGAAACCCTCTGCATGGATCAAGAAGCAAATAGATTGCAGCCAAGGACAGACCTGCATCGCTGATAAACAATGGGCAAACCATGGCTGGAGAGAAAAGGGCATCCGACACATCATTCAGCACACAGTCTACCTGAGGACCAAGCTGGGGAACCATTTTTATACATAATGTGTGAGGGCCTGCAGTTCGCCATTCAATTCGCATTTAGTGCAAACTTTACTTTACCTGTTCCTTTTTTACATTTGCCTGAGGAAGCTGGCTACAGACTGTGAAACGCGTTGCAGCACTTTGTAAGAGTAAGAAATAAATGATTGCTCTTATTAGATACCTGGCTATCGTGTCGTCTGTGGGGAAGTAAGTTCACCACTACCAGCCCATTTTTTTAAACTGGTTTTAGCATATTTTATACTGTACTGTACACTTTTTTTCTCTATCTATGGAGAGCGACTTCTTAGCCTAAGTGGGAACAGGATCATTTCCTCATCCGCTCATACAGTGGTTGCCTTTGAGGTAACCCATTGTGAGTAGTTCACTTACTATTACAGCATTTGGGTTGATTCATTAAGCTGTGCTACTAAAGCAGTTGTCTCCTGTCAATGAGCGTGGCCCCCGGAAGATTAGCGACAAGGCATTGTCGCTAATTACATCAGGGCAGCGCAGCACCTCTTCCTCCAGTGTGGCTACATGATAACTGACCAAGCCTGCCCATGCATGCGCAGTAAGCTGGAGCTGTGGGCTCTGTGCTACTGCGGATGCGCAGGTGAGTTTGCGTGGCTACTGCATGGCCATCATAGAGAAAGAGGAGTGGAAAGGGGCCACGCTCAGTGTCAGAGGGCTTCCAACCACTGAGGGGAGGCTCAATAGGATACTGAGGCTTCCCTCTCTTCAGGGTAAGTATTTGATTTTGAGCCTGGGTTCACTTTAACATGGAGCCATATTTTGACCCTTCACCTTTAAGTCAGATGGGACAGGAAAGCTAGGAAAGCCAATTAGCATTTTGACCTCACACCCTTTCCCCCACAAAACAGAAACAAACCTGGCAGCCATTTTACAGTCTGCCTGGAGTCAAGGTAGGTAGAGCTGTGCTGCTGATACAGGGGCCAGATGGATAGCTAGCTGACACTGTTCTGTGTTTTCCTGCGCGCTGTGTAGCTGCTTCCATAGATGGTCTGCTCCTGCTCCTTGCAGTTCTTCCCAAAAGTCCTTTTGAAGACTGATCCTGCTGTTGTCTTTGCTGTTGTCGTTGTTTGGGGTGTGTGGCTTATTATAGTACACCACCTCTGTAGTATAATGTAGTGTGTGGCTGCAATACTGTTACAGCCTGTCACTGTGCTAAAATAAAGTGATTTAGTGATAGTGACAGCACTGTACTTTAAAAAATGTGTGTCACCGGACACTGTGTGTGTTTATGGGGAAGGGGGCATGGTTGACAAGGGGGTTTAAGCTGGGGGGCCAGCCAGCGGAGTTTTACTAGAGGGCGTGATGGGGTAACACGATGTCCCTGAGCTTGCCTATAGTGTTGCCTCTTGCCTCTGTGTTGCACACCACTCTCCATGTTTCCAACACTTTTACCTTCACAGTCGACTTCGGGTTGTGGAGACAGAAGTGCCAGGACGATGGAAAGCGGTGTGCAGCACATGATGGCCTTCTAATGGGAGGTGTTAAGGTGGAGACAGGGTTCTCAGTAGACCCTCATCTAGCCTGTGTATGTAGCTATATTCTTGTAGTGTAAAGAATGACAGTTATAGCTGGCAAAAAAATAAAACTGGCAATGGAAGAACTTTGAAGTATTGATCACAACTTACTACATACACTTACACTGACTAAAATGGAACGCAACGTGGAGTGCATCCCATAGGAGGTGGCGGCTTAGGTTAGTTAACACCATACACAACTTGCGCCCCCCCCCAGCCACTCTAGGATGATTTCATATAATCATTCATGCTCATCCTTAGTCACCGCTAGCTGTACACCTAGTGAATGATAACATGGGAGCATCACAGTGTCTGTTCCTGGCCAGAATCTGGCCACATCACGTTGGAATATTGGGGCTGCCAAGGTGTTATGAATATTTATTATCTGTCTAAATGTGTATAAGCCTCTAACGAGGATGTGGTGTGAGAGGCTTAGACCTGGCTACATTACATTAGCATGAGCTGCAGTTCTGTAATCCACAAACTATGTAGAAGTTGTAACTTAGTGACCACAGCCATGTGTTTTAATAATGGAATGTGACCAAGCTAAAAATAACAAAACTGTGAGTAAATCCTTACACCTCTCAGGGAATTTCCCACACCAATTACTGCTCTTTGCTCTCACACTGTCTGAGCTGCAGACAGAACAGGCAATACATAAACTATGAAAATGGATAACACTCAGGATATGCTCCATGGACGTTTCACAGAGTCGCACTTTGAAGCAGCCATATAAACCAACATTTTCCCAATAGGCTTTTTTTGCAAGGTGTAAATTGGCGTGAATGAAAAAAGGGCGCCGTAAATAAGGGCCCGACTTGATAACGAAATGGCAACGGTTATTAACGAAATCTGATAATGATAAACATAGTTGTCAATCTTTGTTTACGAAAAATTCCATTGTAAAAACAGAC
The DNA here is from genome assembly GCF_040937935.1 of Hyperolius riggenbachi. Taxonomy (NCBI): domain Eukaryota; kingdom Metazoa; phylum Chordata; class Amphibia; order Anura; family Hyperoliidae; genus Hyperolius; species Hyperolius riggenbachi. The sequence goes on along the minus strand of NC_090650.1, from coordinate 68,425,280 downwards.
GAGAAAGAATAACGAAAGAATATTAACGTTAAATATCGTTACGTAATTCAACAATACAGCTTAACCCAACCCTACCCTCACACAGAACCCTCCCCTGGTGGTGCCTAAAACTAACCACTCCCCTGGTGGCGCCTAACCCTAAGCCCCCCCCCCCCCCGGTGGTGTCTAACCCTAACCACCAACCTCGGTGGTGCCTAACCCTAACCATAACCACTCCCCCTGGTGGTGCCTAAAGATAGCCACTCCCTCTGCAGAAACACCCTTTTACATATAGTAACAATAAAATATTTGATAAAGTAAAGTCTGTACATATAATTGAAATAAAATGACAAGAACTATAACGTTGCAAGCTTCTAAATTGATAACATATTTCAATAACTATAATGTTCTAATGTTGTTAACGATATTTATCGTGGCGCCCTTCTTTCTGCTTTTTTGGCCGTATTAACGATGATTGCATTAAAGTCTATGAGGGTGCCCTTTTTGTCCACCCTCAGCCGGCGCCCTTTTTTCCTGCTACCGTAAAATGGGTTTGTTTAATAGAAAAACAAATCTATAATTTAGATTAGATACAAATGTGTTACTGTAAATCGAAATGCTGGTTTTTCTTTTGGCAAAAACAATCTAAAACAATGTTAACACAGCACCCCATCTAAATAAGCTACCTGGAGGGAAGGTATCTTGAAATGACTGAAGAATGATTACATGAAGGGGGCAGCTTATGTAGAGCTTTGTAGGACAGTGTTAGGAGTTTGTATAGAAGCTGATTGATTGACTAATTGATGATACATCAATAATTTTGAACATATCTGGTCATATCATATCAGGTTTCTCTTCCCCAACCATGTTCTTCATTGCAGATGTTCAGAGCTGCAGTCTTAAGTCTTCCTGAGTACTTCTGTCTGTACCCTGCCCACTTAAAAAGGAACTGTAACCAAGGTTTGAACTTCATCCCAATCAGTAGCTGATACCCCCTTTCTCACAGGAAATCTTTATCTTTTCTCTAATCGATCATCAGGGGGTCTGTACGGCTGATATTGTGGTAAAACCCCTCTTACAGTGTGATGTCATCACCATGGTCCTGACAGTTTTCTGTCTGTGAATCTTGTTGCATTGTGGGAAATAACGGCTTTTTCCAACTGCCAAGCAAGCAGTATCTCCCTCTGTGCATAGAACTCTCATTAAATGAACATTCCGTGCAGATTACCTGGCAGAACTAAAGATATCGCCGCCTGTAAATCAGGAAGAGGAAAGAATTTACAATGGGCAAACACTGACTAAATAATTCTAAATGAATATTGTAAAAAGTAATTTTTTGTTTTTCATTACATTATTTTCACTGTGGTTCCTCTTTAAAGTCTGAATAGCATGATTTCATACTGGGCCAACTAGCAGCACCAGTCACATGCGCACATTAAGTGGTTCTTCAGGACATGTGACTAAGCAGAATTTTAAGTTGCAGAAGGCAAATGGAGATAACGTTTGAGCACTCTGCTTGGAAAGTAGCACTGGTCAACGAGATGCTATTATTCCAACTGGCATGAAAATGCGATGCAAATTGTATGCGGTTTGGAATTAGGCCAATCAAATTTGTCAGAAACAGGATTTGATTGGCCAAATCATAAAGTGCAAGCAATTTGAATCAAATGCATATGCAAGTCAGAATTATTAGCGTTTTATTAACCATTTGGGGCTTATTTATAAAGATGGTGGTAAGCTATTTCATCCAAAATAACGGCACTTCTAAGCAGATCTGTTGATTGTCCTATTTAAAAAATAAACCATAAATGATTGGCACTTTTTGAAAAGGTATCGCCTGTTTTCTTTTGTAGAGCGCTAGATACTTCAATAGAGCAGAGTTGTTTCTTTTACAGCCCCCCCCCCCCCCCTCTCCCTCCCTTCTTTCATGCCTTTTTAACCCCTTACCTCCCACTGAGGCGAGTATTGTTGAGGACGGCTGAATGATAGTGGGACTCCGCTACCTGAACAATACCGGCCATGAGCTTTTCACATTTAAAGGGTAATCCTAACATCTTGCCAGCACTCTTGTAGAATATCATGTACAAGGGGATTATCCCCAAGGCTAGAAGGAGAAGGAGGTAATAGTATGTGGGGAGACTAACGGTGGAATGTGCAAGCCTTATCTACTACTGGACCCCAATATCCTGCCTCTCTCAGGAAAATAGATGTGCCTGTTGACCATTCCCACAAATGGTTAAAGGACCACTATCCTGAAAAAAGTAAGCAGTTAAATCTGACAGAACTGACAGATTTTGGGCCAGTCCATCTCACCATGGGGGATTCTCAGGGTTTTATTTCTTTTCAACAGCATTTCCTAAACAGCAGTTGCAAAGTCTAACAGACAAAATAGTGTGCAAGTGAGTAGGGAGGCTGGCTGGTATCTTACTATTTTGGCAGTTAAACTGCTGCTCAGGAAATGCTGCTGAAAACAAAGAAAACACTGAGAATCCCCCATGAGGAGATGGACTGGCCCAAAACCTGGTTCAGATTTTAACTGCCTACTTTTTTCACGATAGTGGTCCTTTAAAATTAAAATGACAACCACATGGACACAAGACACCCCCCACCCCTCTAAAAAGGGGAAAGGGGGCATAAAAATACATATTTTATGTTTGTACGAAGGGGGGTGGGAGTTGGGGGCGTGTTTTTATTTAAATCTTTTTTAAGTCAAGACAGAAAAGGGGGAATAAATCAGGATTGAAACCAGGAAAGCAGTAATAAATTGTAAGATATTAAGTAAGATGAAATAATTTATAAGAAACATTTTGCATTGGGATTGGGGTTGAAAAGAACTTCTCTAGAACTGAAAATTTTATGTGAAATGAGATGCTTTCATTAACTTGTTTTTTACTGTTGCTATAGAAACACAAACAAACTTTTTCCTTCAGTGAAAATAAGTGCTTACCGTGAAATACGGTTAAAGAGATGAAACTCATAACAAGATATTATAGCATTAGTGATATTATTTTTTAATTCCACCTTGCCCTGTATAAAAATGTTATTTTTTGAATGCATTTGATATCATAGAAAAATACTTTATTTCTATGATTAATTGCTGTGACTGTGTGTAGCCACAGAGTTATCTAGAGGTACAAATTTCACCTCAGGTTAATCCAGCAACAAATGAATGCCATCAAATGTCTTTTCAGATGGAAGCAGCCAGTGTATTATGGAATATAGTGACTGCATACAATGAAAATAGAAAGACCTATATTAACAGTAAAATCCAACTTTCATAACTAAAAGCAATAAAGTGCTACAAAACTCTGCTCATATTTTAAAATTATTGAACATGCTCTCTTCATTTTATTTGTAAGCAGCTATTAATTTCCTAAAATGATAGTGATTCAAACTGCTCTGCTCTGAAACCATGGCAACAGTGTTTGGAGTATAGGCAGACCATAAATTTCCATCTTCCTGCATAAGCAATTAGCTAACTGTCAGGCCTCCCTCTGAACCACATCGCCCCCCCCCCCCCCCACAATCCATCATTAACGTAGAAGCCAGACTAATCTACTCCTCCCACTACTCTGCCTCCATATCTCTCTTATGCAAATCCGTTCAATGGCTCCTGATTCACTTCAGCTTCATGACACTATGTCTGGCATACAAATCTATACACAAGTCCTGCCCAACCTATATCTCTGACCTGGTCAGCAGATACACTCCTGGCCACTCACTTCGCTCCTGCAACGACTCCTCCTAACCACCCCCACGCATTTTGCACTCCCATGCATGACCACAGGACTTCACTAGAGCTGCCCCATGCTGTGGAACGCTCTCCCACTTTCCATCAGGCTTGCTCCCTCCTTCAACACCTTCAAACAAGCCCTCAAATTTCACCTCTTCAAGAAGGCATTCCCCACCCTGCCAATGCCCTAACTCTCTCCACTGAGAACCTTACAATTCAGTCCCCCCATTGTGTCACCACTATTGCGTGAGTACAGTTAGGCTTTTGGTGTAACAGTAGTGTTATAAAAACTTATTTGAATTCCTCAATAAAGGGAAAAAATCTTTTAAAGTAAAAAGTCTACCATTAATGCTATCAAAAAGGTGAAGTGAGGAGCACCTTGGAACGCTGAGGTGTGCCACGACCCCGTCCCAGTGTCTCTTGGGACCACTGTAATCCAAGATATAGAAGGGTCGGCACCACCAAGTAGTAGTTATAGCTCTTTATTCAGCAGTAACAGACGCTGTTTCGGGCTAAACAGCCCTTTATCAAACCGCTCAATCAAGTGTACAAAACCACCACCTTATATACACCCCCACTAAGTGGGTGGCAACACGGGCGGACCTGATGGGGAACTTCAAATGAGATATTACACAGTAAGGAACTCACCAGAGTCACTGGGAATACGTAGGAGTGCGGAAGTAACTCCACCGAATACTGTCCCGCCAGCCGGCCAATCAGAGCAACCAAAAGCCGCCGGCCAATCACAGTGAACATAAGGCACCGTCCTTTCTGGCATATAGACGTCCCGGGCAGACCTCACCACGCATTACACACTGCCACTGGCCAATCAGAGCGGCTAAAGACCGCCAGCCAATCACAGATGTGCATCAGCGCTACCCGGCATGACGACACATTACACTGTGTACGCAAGCGCTGGGTCTGTTCATAGGATGCCTCAGAACGTAAAACAGGGAATGCGGTGCCATGGCTACCCGCACCGCCCATGTAAACAAATAGAGAGGACGTATATTGTAGCAATAATTTCCACAATAGTTTAAGTAAAAACCTATACACCTATACATATATTAAACTCACTAATCCCCAGCAGGTCCTCCAGCATAAAAGTTAAAACAAGGTAAGAGCACCTATAAAATGAAAAGAGAAAAACAGATGTTAGAGACCAACATAATGTTCCACCCTCCACTACAAGCAAAATCTGAGATCATATTCTTTGTTAAGTCCCCCTGGTCCCATAGTGCCTAGTCTGCGTATCCAATATGCTTCCTTGCGTAGCAATTCCTTGTCACGACTCCCACCCCTAAAACCAGCGGAAACCCCATCAATAACCGTGACCCTAAGTTGGGACACCGTATGTCGGAAGTTATGAAAATATTCTGCCACCGTAAGGTTACACTGGGGGTTACGTATATTAGATTTGTGTGATGATATGCGATCCTTAAGACGCTGCGTCGTCTTACCAATATATGACAGACCGCATGGGCATTTAAGCATGTAAACAACATGAGTAGACTCACAGTTATAAAGCCCATTAATCTGTAAAGGAGTACAGAGGGAGGGGTGAGAGAACGTTTTGCCTTTGTTGACATTATTGCACATATGGCAGCTGAGGCATGGGTACATGCCACGCCGACCATCACCCGAACGTATAGGGATTGCCGCCGTGATTTTATCCCGGATGGTGGGAGCACGTTTAAAGGACGTGAGAGGAGGGTACCTGAACTCAGGTATCGCAGGCAACCCATCTCTCAAAATATGCCAATGTTTGCGAATGCTATGAGTGATAGCATCACTGCAAACATTGTATGTGGAGACAAAAGGCAATCTGACCCCCTTACCCCCAACACTACGTTTGACCCTGGGTCTGAAGCAACGGTCCGGATAGCCACGTGCCCTAAATTTCTCCACCATCTCCTGACCGCGCGTCTCCCTAGTCCGTCTATCACTGACTATTCTAGTAACACGAGATAACTGACTGTGAGGTATACTCTCCTTGGTGCCCATGGGGTGAAAGCTGCAAAAGTGAAGCACCGAATTACGATCCGTGCCTTTCACGTGCAGATCTGTCACTACCCCAGAGTCACCAAGGGAGACCATCACGTCCAAAAAAGGAACGCTGGTCTTGTCAGCATGGACAGTGAGACGCACCTGCGGGCAGGAGCTGTGGAGCTGTGCAACAAACTCCTGCAGGCTGCTCTGTGGCCCCCTCCATACGCAAAAGATGTCATCAATAAAACGTAGCCAGCACTTAGCGTGCTGGTGAAAAAGTGAATTAGTGTAAACAAAGGCTTCTTCATAAAGCCCCATGTACAAATTTGCGTAGGAGGGGGCCACATTCGAGCCCATAGCAGTACCCCGTTTCTGCACATAGAATGTACCTGCAAAGGAAAAGTAATTAAACTTCAGCACCATTTCCAACAAAGCAATCGCAAACTTTCGTTGTGCCACTGTAAGGTCAGCCTCCATCATGAGGTACCAATCTACCGCCTCTACACCCCCATCATGAGGGATGGAGGTGTAGAGGCTTTCAACGTCCATGGTAACCAAAAGGACATCGCCACCAAAATCCAATTCTCTCAATTTACCCAAAAACATAGATGTGTCGCGTAGGTAAGAGGGTAAAGCCTGCACTATCGGTTGGAGAAGACCATCGAGGAATTTGGCCACAGGGACAAAAATAGAACCTACCCCTGCCACTATAGGCCTCCCTGGCGGCCTCTCCAACCGTTTGTGTATCTTGGGCAAAATATAGAGGTACGGAGTGCTCGGGAAATCAACCCTGAGGTACCTATACAAACCCTCATCAATGATACCAGATTGCAATGCAGAATTTAATATAACATCAAATTTAGAACGTATCTCAAGTACAGGATCATGATTAATAGGTTCATAGACCTCAGTGTCAGCCAATTGACGTAACACTTCGGCCTCATACATGGTAGTGTCCATCACCACCACGGCCCCGCCCTTGTCAGCTGGACGGACCGTGATGGCAGTGTTCTTTTGTAAAGTACCCAATGCATTCCGTTGGGATGGTGACAAATTGCACTGTACCCTGTATGAACAATGTTGAAAATCAGTTTCCAATTTCTGAAGATCTTCCTGTACCCTGCAAATATAGGCATCAATGACAGGGTGACTAGGGGGTATAAAGTCACTCCGATTTATAAGGCCCAATGATCTTAATTCAAAACGTCCATCAACCGATGGTGTGCGATTAGTGAATTGCGGTACCATGGAGAAAAACTGTTTCAGTTTCAGTGACCTAAAAAAACGATATAGTTCTTGATCCAAGTAGAAAAAGTTGGGAAAGTTTGTAGGGCAATATGACAGACCAAGTTCCAGAACCTTAGTTTCCTCCGCAGATAAAGGGTATGAGGAGATGTTGACAACCAGAGGTTTACTTATTTCCTGGGTCTCAAGATCCTGGGGCTCAAAGGCTGCTTGCCTCTCCCTGCGCCTCCTGCGTCTACGTCCACCCCTCCTGATCCTCCCCCGACACCCACGTTTGGGGACGGATCCCTGGAGCCACCACTAGAAGGATCAGATGCTGGATCTGCCCCTGAGCCTGAACCAGGGACCCTGGGTTTGCGTCCTCGCGGTGGCCTTCCACCTCTCGGGCCCTGGCGTCTCGGAGCTGGTTGTTTCTGCCAGGCGTAGACATAGCCAGAAGTGTAGTCAGCTGTGTCCCGTGCAAACTTCCCTCTTTTCTCATTTTGGACGGCTTTAATAAACTCATCCATCTTCTTATTGAGAAGCTCAATATACTGTAAAAATTCACTGGAACTCATAATGTTCTTAACTTGTGCAATCAGAAGATCTATCTTAGCATCCAAGAGGGGGAGTTCTTGATGTATACGAACTATTGTATGTAACATTGCGTCAAATGCCGCCTTGTTCCATCTACATTCCCATACCTTAGTGAAGGCCACATCCTGAGGGAACATAATTGGGGCGATCTGGGATCGCATAGCTCGCGGAATCCTCCTCACCGTGCAATATTCACTCAACGTCTTAGCGTGCAGATTTAAGTTGATTCTCCGCTTCTTAACAACCTCCAAGTCCCTCTGGAGTGCTCTGACATCGGGTGTTTGCAGGAACTCAGTTTCCCCTTCATCCAGAGCCAAGATCTCAGAAGCTTGAGCTTCATTGTAATAGAAAGTGTCCATCACATTGGTCTCTGCCATCATACAGCCAAGTGCTAAACCTCACAGAGACACTTACTGCAATCAAAAAGGTGAAGTGAGGAGCACCTTGGAACGCTGAGGTGTGCCACGACCCCGTCCCAGTGTCTCTTGGGACCACTGTAATCCAAGATATAGAAGGGTCGGCACCACCAAGTAGTAGTTATAGCTCTTTATTCAACAGTAACAGACGCTGTTTCGGGCTAAACAGCCCTTTATCAAACCGCTCAATCAAGTGTACAAAACCACCACCTTATATACAACCCCACTAAGTGGGTGGCAACACGGGCGGACCTGATGGGGAACTTCAAATGAGATATTACACAGTAAGGAACTCACCAGAGTCACTGGGAATACGTAGGAGTGCGGAAGTAACTCCACCGAATACTGTCCCGCCAGCCGGCTAATCAGAGCAACCAAAAGCCGCCGGCCAATCACAGTGAACATAAGGCACCGTCCTTTCTGGCATATAGACGTCCGGGGCAGACCTCACCACGCATTACACACTGCCACTGGCCAATCAGAGCGGCTAAAAACCGCCGGCCAATCACAGATGTGCATCAGCGCTACCCGGCATGACGACACATTACACTGTGTACGCAAGCGCTGGGTCTGTTCATAGGATGCCTCAGAACGTAAAACAGGGAATGCAGTGCCATGGCTACCCGCACCGCCCATGTAAACAAATAGAGAGGACGTATATTGTAGCAATAATTTCCACAATAGTTTAAGTAAAAACCTATACACCTATACATATATTAAACTCACGAATCCCCAGCAGGTCCTCCCGCATAAAAGTTAAAACAAGGTAAGAGCACCTATAAAATAAAAAGAGAAAAACAGATGTTAGAGACCAACATAATGTTCCACCCTCCACTACAAGCAAAATCTGAGATCATATTCTTTGTTAAGTCCCCCTGGTCCTATAGTGCCTAGTCTGCGTATCCAATATGCTTCCTTGCGTAGCAATTCCTTGTCACGACTCCCACCCCTAAAACCAGCGGAAACCCCATCAATAACCGTGACCCTAAGTTGGGACACCGTATGTCGGAAGTTATGAAAATGTTCTGCCACCGTAAGTTTACACTGGGGGTTACGTATATTAGATTTGTGTGATGATATGCGATCCTTAAGACGCTGCGTCGTCTTACCAATATATGACAGACCGCATGGGCATTTAAGCATGTAAACAACATGAGTAGACTCACAGTTATAAAGCCCATTAATCTGTAAAGGAGTACAGAGGGAGGGGTGAGAGAACGTTTTGCCTTTGATGACATTATTGCACATATGGCAGCTGAGGCATGGGTACATGCCACGCCGACCATCACCCGAACGTATAGGGATTGCCGCCGTGATTTTATCCCGGATGGTGGGAGCACGTTTAAAGGACGTGAGAGGAGGGTACCTGAACTCAGGTATCGCAGGCAACCCATCTCTCAAAATATGCCAATGTTTGCGAATGCTATGAGTGATAGCATCACTGCAAACATTGTATGTGGAGACAAAAGGCAATCTGACCCCCTTACCCCCAACACTACGTTTGACCCTGGGTCTGAAGCAACGGTCCGGATAGCCACGTGCCCTAAATTTCTCCACCATCTCCTGACCGCGCGTCTCCCTAGTCCGTCTATCACTGACTATTCTAGTAACACGAGATAACTGACTGTGAGGTATACTCTCCTTGGTGCCCATGGGGTGAAAGCTGCAAAAGTGAAGCACCGAATTACGATCCGTGCCTTTCACGTGCAGATCTGTCACTACCCCAGAGTCACCAAGGGAGACCATCACGTCCAAAAAAGGAACGCTGGTCTTGTCAGCATGGACAGTGAGACGCACCTGCGGGCAGGAGCTGTGGAGCTGTGCAACAAACTCCTGCAGGCTGCTCTGTGGCCCCCTCCATACGCAAAAGATGTCATCAATAAAACGTAGCCAGCACTAAGCGTGCTGGTGAAAAAGTGAATTAGTGTAAACAAAGGCTTCTTCATAAAGCCCTATGTACAAATTTGCGTAGGAGGGGGCCACAGAGCAGCCTGCAGGAGTTTGTTGCACAGCTCCACAGCTCCTGCCCGCAGGTGCGTCTCACTGTCCATGCTGACAAGACCAGCGTTCCTTTTTTGGACGTGATGGTCTCCCTTGGTGACTCTGGGGTAGTGACAGATCTGCACGTGAAAGGCACGGATCGTAATTCGGTGCTTCACTTTTGCAGCTTTCACCCCATGGGCACCAAGGAGAGTATACCTCACAGTCAGTTATCTCGTGTTACTAGAATAGTCAGTGATAGACGGACTAGGGAGACGCGCGGTCAGGAGATGGGGGAGAAATTTAGGGCACGTGGCTATCCGGACCGTTGCTTCAGACCCAGGGTCCAACGTAGTGTTGGGGGTAAGGGGGTCAGATTGCCTTTTGTCTCCACGTACAATGTTTGCAGTGATGCTATCACTCATAGCATTCGCAAACATTGGCATATTTTGAGAGATGGGTTGCCTGCGATACCTGAGTTCAGGTATCCTCCTCTCATGTCCTTTAAACGTGCTCCCACCATCCGGGATAAAATCACGGCGGCAATCCCTATACGTTCGGGTGATGGTCGGCGTGGCATGTACCCATGCCTCAGCTGCCATATGTGCAATAATGTCATCAAAGGCAAAACGTTCTCTCACCCCTCCCTCTGTACTCCTTTACAGATTAATGGGCTTTATAACTGTGAGTCTACTCATGTTGTTTACATGCTTAAATGCCCATGCGGTCTGTCATATATTGGTAAGACGACGCAGCGTCTTAAGGATCGCATATCATCACACAAATCTAATATACGTAACCCCCAGTGTAACCTTACGGTGGCAGAACATTTTCATAACTTCTGACATACGGTGTCCTAACTTAGGGCCACGGTTATTGATGGGGTTTACGCTGGTTTTAGGGGTGGGAGTCGTGACAAGGAATTGCTACGCAAGGAAGCATATTGGATATGCAGACTAGGCACTATGGGACCAGGGGGACTTAACAAAGAATATGATCTCAGATTTTGCTTGTAGTGGAGGGTGGAACATTATGTTGGTCTCTAACATCTGTTTTTCTCTTTTTATTTTATAGGTGCTCTTACCTTGTTTTAACTTTTATGCGGGAGGACCTGCTGGGGATTCGTGAGTTTAATATATGTATAGGTGTATAGGTTTTTACTTAAACTATTGTGGAAATTATTGCTACAATATACGTCCTCTCTATTTGTTTACATGGGCGGTGCGGGTAGCCATGGCACCGCATTCCCTGTTTTACGTTCTGAGGCATCCTATGAACAGACCCAGCGCTTGCGTACACAGTGTAATGTGTTGTCATGCCGGGTAGCGCTGATGCACATCTGTGATTGGCCGGCGGTCTTTAGCCGCTCTGATTGGCCAGTGGCAATGTGTAATGCGTGGTGAGGTCTGCCCCGGACGTCTATATGCCAGAAAGGACGGTGCCTTATGTTCACTGTGATTGGCCGGCGGCTTTTGGTTGCTCTGATTGGCCGGCTGGCGGGACAGTATTCGGTGGAGTTACTTCCGCACTCCTACGTATTCCCAGTGACTCTGGTGAGTTCCTTACTGTGTAATATCTCATTTGAAGTTCCCCATCAGGTCCGCCCGTGTTGCCACCCACTTAGTGGGGGTGTATATAAGGTGGTGGTTTTGTACACTTGATTGAGCGGTTTGATAAAGGGCTGTTTAGCCCGAAACAGCGTCTGTTACTGCTGAATAAAGAGCTATAACTACTACTTGGTGGTGCCGACCCTTTTATATCTTGGATTACCATTAATGCTATAACATAAATCAGTATTACGCATCATTTTATAATCAAAGGGAACATTCTGTTTTAAGTCAGGGCCAACATTATTTTCAATTTCAATTCTACTTCTTCAGTCATATCAACAATACACCTCTTTGGAACCCCCCTCAGACTCCTAACCTGCATAGGTAATACGCTACACATCTAAGTATGGCTCATTTAAAAAAGATCAAGTTTTTTTTAAAATTAATGAAAAATAATTTTATGATGGTCTGTAAAATCTTAATAATTCAAAGTTGATAAAAATGTGATGCTAATTTTATACAGCTTGGGCAAGGGCATAATACTAGTGGCCCAGGCACCTTAACAAAAGTATCATGGTGCCTCAAGTCCCCCCCCCCCCCCCCCTTGTGTCATAGTTGCAAACCTTTTCCCTACAGTATAGCTAGACTACCCTCTCCTTCAACATTCTGTAGAGTAAGCACAGGAGCACTGTTATATCTAACTAGTCCATGTTCACGATGTATCAGGCTTTTTCTTGCTCCTGGCATCTGCACATTTTGCACTGACATTTTACTCTCGATCTCTTAATGCATGTCATGTCATCAGGGGCCTCCGGAGGGCAGCATAGAGCGTGCAGATGCTCAGAGGAAGAAGAAACCCAATAAAGTTATATTTGTTTTTCATCCGGCTTTAGAAGCACATTGCAAACCATCAGATCTTTGCTCACCACAGTTAGCCTAATTAAAAGATTATTGTAATTTTCTCAATGTTATTAAATACGTCTGTGAGTCTCTTATAATTGGAAAGCATTTGTTTGAATCTGACGTGTTCGATATTAAAAGAAAAGCTTTGATTAATATGCTGCCTCTTTTGTGCTGAATATCAAAGGCAGGTAATGTTTTGTCTGTTTCAATGGATTCTCTTGAGTGCGTTCAGGGAAAATACAGAACGGTATAAATTGGCCACCCACACTTAGACAGCATTTTCTGCTCAGTGAACTTGGGCATCATTAGCAGATTCTGGCGTCTACTGTGCGCCGAGGGTCATCTGACGGCCACTAGTACAGACAGACAATTCTCACTGAACTCTGCATGGCCCAGATGAAATGTAGAAGGTCGCGCCTGGAGCAAAGTGATCAATAAAGTAGGTGGTAAGCTACAGTAATAATTACACAACAGGAAAGCCGATACATATTGATGCACTATAAATACCAAAGGAATATACACGTGGGCTGGGCAGTTTTCAGAAATTAATAATGGGGACTTTACACAACGGCATCATGTAAAGAGTTTGTTTTACTATGTTAAACCTCAGCTTCAGACTGAGCACCCATCTTCTCCCTTTTCCCTACAAATGTACAGTAAAAATGTCCCAGTATACATTTAACCCAAATGCACAATGTGTAGTCATTTGACCAGTCCTAGATACATCCTTCCTGTTATTCCTCCTAGAGGAGAAGAGCGAGTGATCCAACAACTCATTAACCTCTATAGATGTGAAATAAAGGCACAACGGAATGTGGGCGCCGAGATATAGCAATAGTAGAATATTGGTAACATTTACCGATATTGCACTATTTTCGAATGTCAATTTTAGTCAGTAAAATATTTGTAAATATTACAAATATTTTACTGCAGCTAAACTTAACCCTAATCTCATACAGATTAGAGTTATGTTTAGCTGAATGCCATTGCATTCAGTTCCACTGTTACTGCTGGCTACTTCACTTGGGTGCTGCAATGCTTGGGGGGTATACTTTCAGTGTCAGTGTGTGTGCTCAAGACTATGTAGCTGGGTAATGGAAGAAGCTCCACAGGTGGCCACAGGAGTAATGAACAAGGGAGCAAGATTTCCCAGAGCAACTGCAACTCTGGGCTTCCGATATCGCCTATAACACTAGATGCTAAGTGGTACAATACACAACAGATGTAGTCGGTAACAGGCTAGGGTCATACACGTTAGATCAGATGGCTGCGGTACAATGGTCTAGGCGGAATCGAAGTCGGTAACAGGCTAAGGTCATACACATTAATTCAGAAAAATAACAAACGGCTCAACTAACGGATAAATATATATCACAGATCTGCATATATATTTATCAAGAAACTAGCTAAAGCACAAGTAATACCAATTAACAAGACAACCAACAGACAGACAGACGGAATGCTTTGCCAATCTAGTCACTGCCCCAGCGACGGCAAACATTCACACTGACATAGCCAAGACTAACAGGTAGGAGCATAACTAATGGCAACCGCTGCTTTAGTTACATCCTCAAGAACAAGGCAAGAAGGAATACAACCAGTCACCAACGTGTTGATGGCAGAATCCAAGCTATCAGGATCAGAAGGACTGTATCCCTACGGATACAGTAAACGTCCAAGCAAGAAACAAGTTTAACCACTTAAGCCCGAAGGGTTGAAATTTTTTTACATCCGAGCAACTTTTATCCCCCATTCATTTGCCAATAACTTTATCACTACTCATCACAATTAATTGATCTATATCTTGTTTTTTCCGCCACCAATTAGGCTTTCTGTGGGTGGTATATTTTGCTAAGAGCCACTTTACTGTAAATGCATTTTAACAGGAAGAATAAGAAAAAAATGGAAAAAAATTCATTATTTCTCAGTTTTCAGCCATTATAGTTTTAAAATAATACATGCCTCCATAATTAAAACTCACGTATTGTATTTGCCCATATGCCCCGGGTATTTCACCGTTAAAATTATGTCCCTATCACAATGTATGGCGACAATATTTTATTTGGAAATAAAGGTGCATTTTTTCCGTTTTGCGTCCATCACTGTTTAGAAGCCCATAATTTATTAAATCATATTGATATACTCCTTTGACATGAATATTTAAAAAGTTCAGACCCTTAGGTAACTATTTATGTTTTTTTGTTTTTTTTTTATTATTGTAATTTTTTTTTTTTTTTATTTAAACTTGTATGTGGGTATTTTTTGGTGTGGGAGGTAAACAGGGTTTTTTTTAATATATTTATAGGTTTATTCTTAAAGAGAACCCGAGGTGGCTTTGTATAACGTTAGTGGGGCACAGAGGCTGGTTGGGCACACTAACACCAGCCTCTGTTGCCCCATTGTGTGTGTCAAAGACCCCCCTGCTCGCCGCTATCCTCCCCGCAGTGCTGGCGACACGCAGCGCGTCGCCAGCACAATGTTTACCCTAGCGCTGTCTGTCAGCGCCGCTCCCCCGCCTCCTCCGCATCGCCGCTACCCGCCCTCGTCCCTTCCCTCCAATCAGCGTGAGGGAAGGGACGAGGGCGGGTAGCGGCGATGCGGAGGAGGCGGCGGAGCGGCGCTGACAGACAGCGCTAGGGTAAACATTGTGCTGGCGACACGCTGCGTGTCGCCAGCATTGCGGGGGTATAGCGGCGAGCAGGGGGGTCTTTGACACACACAATGGGGCAACAGAGGCTGGTGTTAGTGTGCCCAACCAGCCTCTGTGCCCCACTAACGTTATACAAAGCCACCTCGGGTTCTCTTTAAAACTTTTTTTTTTTGGGTGTAATTTGCTATTTGGCCACAAGATGGCCAGAATCAAAAAGTCCTGGGAGCGATCGATCTCGCTCCCAGGCAGAAGAAAGGAGACCAGAGCTCAGAAAAGCCGCAGCGTCTGAAGAGACGCTGTCGGCTTTTCTCCGGGGGGGGGGGTGTCCGATCAGCGAAAGGGATTTTATCTCTTCATTCCTTAAGTTACCTCTTCTGTAGTTAATTTACCTCCTCTGTAGTTAATTTACCTCCTCTGTAGTTATTTTCACACGCAGTTAATAAACAGCCTGTCTTTAACTCTGGAGTTATTTTAAGGATTGAAGAGTTAACTTAAAGACAGAAGAGTTAACTTTAGGTTTGCCTGAGGTAAAATGTTTCCAGAATACTACATGCCTTGTCACCATGCTGATAACTCTAGAAGAGTTATTAAAGACAGGAGATAAGCTTAGTGAATTGAGGCCAATGAGACTTAGGCTGGTTTCACAGTGGGACGTTACAGGCGCACGTTAGAGCAGCCTGTAACGCAGCCCACCGCACAGCAATGAAAAATCAATGGGCTGTTCACAGTGCCCACGTTGCGTTACTTAGTAACGCTGCGCCATAAGACAACGTACTGCATGCAGTACTTTATAAGCGGCAGAGCCGCGTTAGACTGCTTGCACATGCTCAGTAACATTGGGGAGGAGCGTAGAGCGGCCAGGCACATGGCTAATTAATATTCACTGCAGGGTGTGACGTACAGTGTTTACTTCCTGGAGCGGCCGCTCTGTGCGGCGATTGGCTGGGCGGGACCACGTGATGCCGCATGCGTCCAAGAGTACGCATCGCGGCATCACAGACACCAGAGTGAGCTGCACAACGCGGCTCACTCTGACGTCCACAGCAGAGAGCACCAGGCGTTTCGTTAGGGGCACGTTATGCAACCATAACGTCCCCTAAAACGCAACATCCTGGTGTGAAACCAGCCTTATTGCGAATGCAAGTAGATAAGTCAGAACTGCAACCGACAGAACATGCTACAGGAGAGATCCTGACAGGTGCACAGCAGGGTACACAGATCAAAGCCCTAGCAGAAGAATGGGACTCACAATTGGATTGCAACAGACCAATGGGAATCCTCTCTCCCAAGGAAGGATAATTCTCATTTATTCACTGAGTAGTGGACCAATGATAATCTTTCCTAGTGGAGGGGAGGATTCCCATTGGTCTGCTTCAATTCAATGGGGAGCCTCATATGCCTCTGTTGGGGCTCCAATCTGTATGCCAGTGTTTTCCCCTGCAGTGGACCTGAGCAGGGGTGGAACCAAGTGGAAGGCAGCAGGTGAACTGGACAGGTAGATAAATAAGCGGACTGGATGCACAACGGAAAGTAATGTGAATGACGGAACACAGCATATCCTAAGTGCGTCTGCTATGAATGAGCCGGTGTGCATCCATACAGCAAGAACCCAGCCTGAGGTTTAGGTGTCAGAATTCAGATTATCAGTATGGATGACAGGTTACGGTTAGCAGAAGGATGGGACTGGGAGAATGACAACATCCCTGATCAAATCCTTATCACTTAGTAAATACGTTGTGCCCTCACTGGAGTCAGCCTACCCAATTATAAACATAACAACACTGTGGAACTGTTGGGGAAAGCACTAAGGTTGACTCTATGAGTGAGGAAGAATCATCTAACATGAAAAGGGGAAATAAAGGGGAAGAGTGCACAACACTGCTGGAGGCTTGAAACTGCGGTCTCTGAGGTCACTCCCTGGTCAAGATGGTGAACCCAATATGGATGGAAAGTTAGAGGGACAGCCCTGTCTCACCCCAACCCCCTCTTCTAATGGTTAACTCCCTTAAGGTCCTTTTCCACTAGCTGTGATCCACTTCAAAAAGCAGTTTACAGCCATTTTGCCAATGGCTAGAGCAGTGTTCCCCAACCCTGTCCTTAGGCCCACCAACAGTGCATTTTTTGTGGAAATCCAGAAGTAGTTTATCAACTTTGCTGTGGCATTAATTATCTCACCTGTGCATGTTTGTGGTTTTCTGCAAAACATGCACTGTTGGTGGGCCTTAAGGATAGGGTTGGGGAACTTTGCACTAGAGCACCGTGATTTGCATGTAAATCACTGTACTTATTTCCCACTAGTATGCAGAGATCCTCCAGCACCCAAGGCTGAGACACCAAAGTACGTCCCTCCATCCCTCCTACCCCAGCCATCACACACTGATTGCTATTGGACTAAGAGGCAGCCCAGGGCCCCATACACCTTAATCTCTTGTTAATTGGCTTTCAATCACTGCAATGTATCCCATTTTCTTATTTCTCTCTGCTTCAAACACAGTAGTGGAATGATAGCTGAGTGAGCTTTGCGCCCCTTACTACACTGTGCCCCGAGGCAGGAGCCTCTCTTGCCTCTGCCTCGGCTCCGCCCTGCTAGTATGCGTCTTTTTTGATCACTTGCCTCTTTTGTCGCTGGCTTGCACGATTCCCATTGCGATCGCTCTCCGCATCCGTCAACTACGCCACAAGCGAACGGCAGTGAAAAAAGGGCCCTTAAGGGGAGTTTAATTTTATATCTTTTGATGTACAGGTGCTCAAGTTTCTTTAAAGCCGAAAATGCTGGAAAAAATTTGAATCAGTCTGAGTAAATTTGAAGTATGAGGGTCAGTTAAAATCAACCAAATGTTGTCGGCAAAGAGATTAGCTTTGTATTGGTCAGAACCAAGAGAAACACTAGAGACATCTGGTGAAATATGGATGTTCAGTTACGATGTTTTACCAGTAGTTATTTACAAGGACAGGCCTAATTTCAGAAACTCTCTCCAGTGAGATATAAACAAAGTCTTCGCTTGCAAGAGTTTCATCCGAGTTTTACCTTAGAATCTGCTTTGATAGATAAGCATACAATAAACAGCATAGCCATATAAAAGTACTGCTTGTTCAAACCTAAAATAAATGATGAATCACATTCTGCAAGCCGGAGACGAGCTCTAGTCTTCATCAGCTATGCCTAAGAATAGTATCAAAACTGGTTGATAGTTCTGTAGAAACTATGCAGCTCACAGAGCTCAAAACGCTTTCCTTCAGGGGTGTGGTTAAAGGGAACCCAAGGTGAGAGGCATATGGAGGCTGACATGTTTATTTCATTTTAAACAATGCACGTTGCCTGGCTGTCTTGCTAATCCTCTGCCTCTAATACATTTAGCCAGAGACCCCGATAAGATGTCTATGACAAAATCTGACAAGATTAGCTGCATGCTCGTTTGGTTCTGTGATTTAGAATCTACTGACCAGAAAGATCAGCAGGACTGCCATGCAACTGGTATTGTTTAAAAGGAAATAAATATGGCAGCTTCCATAAGTCTCTCACCTCGGGTTCCTTTTAATTTTCCAGAAATTCCAGAGTAAGTCCTGGTACCCACTAGCAGAGATTTTCTAAGTGCTTGTGATTTGTAAAGCTATTGTAATGCTATGGGTGATTTTTTTTTTTGAAAATCACATGCATCAAGTGGGATTACACACATGGCATTGCATTAGCTTTTCAAATCACAAGCGTTCAGAAAAGCACTGCTTGTAGGTCCTTGGCCTACCTCTGGGCACTAAAGAAATGATAGACGTGTAATGTAAAAAGAGCACCCTGGTGTGGTCACAAAAAATTAGACATAACAGAAAAATATGTGAATTTAGGTCACAGTTTACCTGATTTACTCATACAGTGGCCTCAATTCACTAAGATCATGCTGGAGATAATAAGGCAAGAGAAAACGTACCTCCACACAGTGAGAGAGTTATTTTACCTCTTCATTCCTTAAGTGACCTCCTCTGTAGTTAAGTTACCTCCTCTGTAGTCATTTTCACCTGCAGTTAATTAACAACCTGTCTTTAACTCTGGAGTTATTTTAAGGATTGAAGAGTTAACTTAAAGACAGCAGAGTTAACTTTAGGTATGCCTGAGATAAAATGTTTCCTGAATCCTACATGCCTCGTCACCATGGTAATAACTATAGAAACGTTATTAAAGACAGGAGATAAGCTTAGTGAATTGAGGCCATTGCCTCATATGTTTGGTGGGCCACAGACAAGCACCACTGCAGTTCTAAAGGTGGCCACACACGATACAATAAAATGATCCGATTGTACGGTAATTCGATAAAAACGATCGGATCTCCCGAAAAAAATCTAAAGTTTTTTTTTCATTCGACTGAAAAATCAGATCGTATTTCCAGTTTTCTTCGATTTTAATCGATCCGGAATGCCAGATATTTTTCTTCAATCTTTCTGAAGATTGTGTGGTGTGTGTTGGATTGTCAATTTATTAATATGCACACCCTAGCAATTTTGCCAGAGTTTCCAATCATTTTTATAATAATTGGGGGGAAAATTGGACATGCGTGTGTGGTATATTGGTCATATTTTTGAAATGTTACAATCAGTCAGAAAAATTGATTGCAATTCTTAAATTGAACAGATATTTAAAAAATTGTATGGTGTGTGGCCACCTTATGGCTACACTGTCACATGTGCTCCTAAGGAAAAGATGTAAACTAAAAATGTAAAATAAAAAATATGAAAACAAACCTCTGAAATTATATACTTTACTAAGCAGGTATGCAGAGTACCTAGCAAGCTCATGGTGAACCAGAACTCCCAGGAGTGTGTAAGGGGCTACAAAGGACCAAAAAAGCTCTGGTGCTACAATCCGAAACAGTCTGTATGCATGTTGGATTATTGTGGCTCTGTACAGTTAACAAGCTGACAGCGGTTCTGGAGGTGTGGCTAGCTTTCAGGGACAACAACAAAAAAGTGATGCACTGTGTTACATCTCAGATCTCACTCCAACCTGAATAAGCGCAAAAACTTCTGTTTTGCATAGCATCTTAGTAAAAGGACTTTTTGGGTTCTTTGTAGCCCCTTACACACTTCTCGGAGTTATGGCTCACCATGAACTTGTTGGGTACTCTGTAACTCTGCGTGTTTCAACTCTTATTCCATACAGCCATATTAATCCATGCCATGCACTGATGAGGACCAACCAATCAATCAGAAACCAATCAGAAACAATCTGTATGCATGTTAGATCAACAGATCTTGAGGTGTGTTTAGCATACAAGGACAACAATGGTTGCTTTGCATATTCAGCAGTGATGCACTAGGAGACATCTCAGAGCTCACTCTAACCTGAACAATCGTAAATACTTTCTGTTTTAAGAAGGCACACATCTGTTTTCTTAAGCAGGTATGAAAGGCAAACTCTAATGTGCAGATATCAATGAATGACATGCATATTTTACTTATGTCAAGCATATAATAATAGACGTCAGATACCATTGACAAGCAGATAATATATTTTCTAGGTAGAAATATATAAGCATAAAATGAGACCTACTGGACAAGGGAATGTGAGAAATAATTATGTGTCACAAACAATCTATGCAGATATATTACATATGCTCACATTTGTTTTGCTGTTGATGTGAAGCAGAATTTGATTAGGGTAAGTTGCCCCATTTTGTGCATTGGTAATTACCTTTTTTGGGCAAAGTTGTCCTAAAAAGAGGCTGTGTCATAGAGGAACCAGTGATGTCATGGAAAATCAGTACCATTATGATTTGCATATTCACTTGCAATGTATTATAGGGGTAACTTCCTGCTTTGATGAAGCTAAATAGTTTGGGACTACTTTTGTGTGGAATACAATAAACCAGCCTCAACTTTGGAAACAGACTGGATGGTGCAGTTCTTTCTTTCTCTAACTACTCTTTTATGTGCAACCCTCTAGGTGCAGTAGTCCACCTCATTGAAGGACACCACACTTCCTATTCCAGCAGGCCCCTACGTGCAGAAGACCCATTTTCATGTGCAGCTCTTATATACAGAAACGTGTTAAAGCGGGATTGTCACCATAAAAAGCAAATTTCAACAGCAACTGGTCTGAGTGTATTAAGTGATAAGATTCTAATCCTGCATTCAAAACTTTCAAAACTTTTTCTGCTGTTATGATTTGGAGTTATCCCATGCTTAAGGAGCACTGGACCTTTGGTAGTCAGTGCCAAACAGTTGCATGCTGGGAGTTCTTTTTATCTATAATATATTCCACCTCTTCCATTTTTTCCCCTGCCTGGCTGCCTCTCTGAAACACAACCCCCTGCTCACTTGTGTTTACAAGCAAGGCTGAGGTGACTTGGAGGAGAAAAGAAAAAAAAAGTAAAGGGCAGAAATTACATCAGGATTTAGCCTAAACTGTGGGCAAAAGACATGGTTCCCACCAGGGACAGAATTCTCTTCATTTACTATATAACATTCACTGAAATCAAAACGTGGACAGTACAATACATGTGTTATGTAAGTAGATCAAGTATTTATCTACTTATATATGTGTTTATTTTCCCTAGTATGGCTAATCCTCCTGCTTTAAGGCAATTCTAGATCCTTCACAAGGCAACCTTGATGGATGTCTAGAACCAGGATCTTGGCTGGCAGCTCCTTTGAACTCCCTCTCCATTTCTCTGCAGGAATGACAAACCGGGCAAGTCTAAGCTTGTGTTGTGCCTAGAATGCTATTATACCTTACTCAAACTCTGCCTATAGGGAATGCCTATTGTGATCTTTGCCAAAATCCAGCTCTAACAATATTCATTGAAAGCCTGTGAGATGTAAGCAAAATATCCCTTGCAGTGGCATTCATAGTGGGGCAGATACGTGCATGAATAATTGAAACAAATCTGTTGCAAAACCGGTGTAGAAGTGGTGAGGAAGCTCAGAGCAGCCAATCAGAATCCTTTATCTGGACATCTTCTCCATTTTTGCATCAGTTCTCCTCCAGTATTCCTTGCACTAGTTCTGATAAATCTACCCCAGAACTTTCTACTCAACATGTCTAACTGTAAGCATATAGACTGTAGGAACAACAAGCCACTGCCTTGTTTTATAACTAAGGCAGAAAGTCAGACATTAATCACCAGGGTTCCTTGAGGACATTGCAGAGGTTCCCTGTCATTTCTCCTTCCAGTGAGACTGGCTTCAGTTGGGTTGGTGAAAGAGTGCCTCCTTGGCTCATCTATAAAAAGAAGGGCCACATTGGGAATCAGTATGATAAAAAGTAATAAAAAAATGAATCAGTTCATCTCGGCGCTCAGCACCAAAGCCTCGAAGCTGAGCGCATCCATAGCACTAGTTCTATGCTGCACGGAGTGCGTAAGAGTAATTTGGGGATATGGCAATCACCAGACCCCGAATTACATCTTCCTCCGAATTGCTACAACTCAGAGAAGGAATAGTATTTAAGCCGCCGGGGAGTTTATCGCCAGCAGGAAGAGCCGTCATTCGGCTCACCCTGTGCCAAGCTGCCCGACGCCTACATAATATGTACTCATAAAAAACGATGATATTAATTAAGATCCCTATTATAAGGGAGCACTATAATTGTGGGAGCTATAATAAGAAATACTTGCACTGGCTACTAAAATAGAGAGCACTATAGAGGAGGAACATGGAGGGGGCTAAACAAGGAGGCTGTTAAAGTTTTAAAACGTTTTTAGCCACATCTTTTAAAGACCGTGCCTACTGCAAAATAAATACCCACTCCACTAATACAGGGGTTCCCTGAGATCTGAATATTATAGGAAGGGTTCCTCCAAGGTGAAAAGTTTGAGACTGCATTAATGATTAGCAGGATCTTTTAGGATGAGCACTTCTTAAAATTATCCCAGGGTTAGCCTATCAATGGTCGCTTTAGGAAAAAATGTTTTGATTGCACCTGTGTTTATCCACTGGGAGAGAGCCAGAACTTTCACACATTCTTGTTTAAACAGCGTTGCTTTAGCTCTGCAACAATACATATCAAAAAACGTGATGAACATAACACGTTGAACAGGCAGAGGCCAAGTGAGTGAGTTAATCAGACATCACAGACACGCTGTGTGTTCAGCAAGGGGTGTAGCTCAGCAAAGTTTAATTAAACTTAACTTATTTTTGGAGAAACACTGAAGTGGCCAATTGTGATCTCATACTGAAAATGGCGGAGATCTGGCTGCAATGCTGGGACTCTGCTTATAATAGTTCTTGAGCCACACCAATCAGAACAGCTATTTGCCTTCTTAAAACAGGAGGCATCTGCGATTATTCAAGTTAGAGTGAACTCTGAGGTGCATCACTGCTGAATATGCTAATCATCCCTTGTTCTCCCTGAAAGTTAACCTTCCTGGCGTTAAGCCCGAGCTGAGCTCGGGCTATGCCGCGCAGGAGGATTTCTTAGGCCCTGCTGGGCCGATTTGCATTATTTATTTTTTTCTACACGCAGCTAGCACTTTGCTAGCTGCGTGTGCACTCCGATCGCCGCTGCTCTGCGCTGATTAGCCACAGTTCGCTGCGCCGCCCCCCCCCCCCCCCCCCCCGTCCCCGTGCGCTGCCTGGCCCATTAGTGCCAGGCAGCGCTGAGGGGTGGATCGGGACTCCCTTTGACGTCACGACATAAATGACGTCGCCCGTCGCCATGGTGACTGGGAAGCCCTAATGGAAATCCCGTTCAGAACGGGATTTCCGGACGGGCTTGATTGCCGGAGGTGATCGAAGAGGGTAGCGGCTGTCATGTAGCTAGCGCTAGGCTAGCTACATGTTTAAAAAAAAAAAAAATTTAAATAGTGCTGCGCTGCCCCCTGGCAGTTTTAATTAACCGCCAGGAGGGTTTTAAACACACCGCTGGAATGCAATGATGTGTCAGCTTGTTAAGTTTACAAAGCTTCAAAGAGCATAGCAAACAGATGTCAAAGGGGAATATGAATATAAAAATATGCGCTCACTCTATCTAAAACACAATGGTGGATAAAAGATTATCCAAGGAATACAGTATCCACTAAGATAATGTCCTCTGTTAAACAAATAGAAGTACTGTCAATGCAGCAACACAGTCTCTGGGTTGTGACCAGTAAAGCAAAGAATGAAGTCTATTGGTTGCTCTCTGGACATATAAATCTTGCTTCAACCTGTCAAAGGGGGGCAGAGCGGGATGGATTGATGGATTGGATGGATTGGATGACAATTTTAGTTAACCTAGGAATAAATAATACATTTTTCTATAATATTTCCATACTTCGATTAATGCCATTTATATGAACATTTGTGGGATTGTTGCTGGACAGAACATGGATGTGTAAAACCAATAATCATCCTTCTAGTACAGAGTTCCCCAACCCTGTCCTCAAGGCCCACCAACAGCACATGTTTTTCAGACAACAACAAACATTCACAGGTTAGGTAATTAATGTCTCAGCAGAGCTGATTGACTACCTCTGTGGATTTCCACAAAACATACACTGTTGGTGGGCCTGAGTACAGGGTTGGGAAACACTGTTCTAGTACATTCTGACACAGACATATGGGGATTCTCTATTATAAAACATAATAACTACACCATGTTTGATACCTATGAACACCAGAGAACCTGATAAAACCATGTGTAAGGTCTGCAGTGTATTGGCGGTGACAGAACGCCGAGACCCGGGCTGCAGCTCAGACTTCCAGGTCTCGGCGAGCCGCTGACGTCACTGGAGCGCAGGGTGGCTCTCAGACGCTATTGGATAAGTGGAGGACGTGCTCCCAGTACGCGCTCCGCAGATGTAAACAGTAGTGCATGTGTGGCCTGTGTATCAGCTGATCAGCTGACACGCTGAACAACGATTGGTATTGTTTCAATTCTGCTTTGTGTTGATTGGTTAGTCCTTGTATTTAAACTCAGAGAGCGCCCCACAGTCATCGCCCATAATAGCATTAGCTGTGGCTTGTTGCTGGGTATGCGCTCTCTTACTTATTGTTTCCTGTTGCTGATTACTGCTTGTATCCTTACCACGCTAACCTCTGATTGATTCCTGTAGCCGACTATTGCCTTGTATCCAGACCACGCTAACTTCTGATTGATTCCTGTTGCCGACTGCTGCCTGATACCTGGACTATGCTTGCTGGATGCCTGGCTTGACCTCTGCTTGGACACGGACTTGCATGAACACTGCCTGCACTGACCACAGCTTACCTTGACAGTGTTATCTCTGGGAAGTATATCTGGACTGCCTTACCATTCTGGAACATCTGTCTCTGCAGTTATCTGACTCATTCGTCTGGATTGCCTCATCCTCTAGGCCTCCT
The DNA here is from genome assembly GCF_040937935.1 of Hyperolius riggenbachi. NCBI lineage: Eukaryota > Metazoa > Chordata > Amphibia > Anura > Hyperoliidae > Hyperolius > Hyperolius riggenbachi. The sequence goes on along the minus strand of NC_090650.1, from coordinate 68,399,969 downwards.
GTGACTATAACATATATACTTGTGAATACTGTGCCCATTGCATTGCTAAGTTATCAGGTTCTGTTGGTGGATTACTATCTGCCAGTCTGTATGCTACATCTACCCGCAGGGTGTATTGTAGTGTTGTGTTAGGTAGGAGTTTTCGCAGGTGTTACGGGCTGGGCTAAAGGTCAGTCATATGGGCATACAGCCTGACCTATAGTCATTGACCAGACAAGCCTGAAACTATTATTGGCATTGACATTGCCTGATGGAGTGCCACCAACATATGATATTTACAGACATTTCATAACTCTTTTTGCTCAAATGAGGGGGACGGAACTGGATCATGTCTCATTACAATCTCCACCCAGCAGAGAGAGGGTTAAAAGTCTTTGCTGATTCATCCATCCCTGGATACATCCGCTAGCCTATTGGACCTGGCACAACCCCTTTGTACTATTGGACTATTACCTACAAACTATTAACCAACATTTTTGAACTTACAATTTCCAAAAAGCCACAGATTCCATAGGCAGCTCAGACTTTACTCAGTTAATATTTCAACTTTTTAATCCTATTATTTTAATATTTAATCTCATTCTGATACCTAATTTTTGACATTTATTTAAAGGATTAACATGTTTTGGGGTTTCTGGGGTTGAGACAGTTCCTGAAATGCTGGTAAATAATGATGTATACATTTGACTTGCTTATCTCTTTTCTTTACTGTATCAAATTCCTTTCACTCTAAACTGATGGCAAGTCTGCTCAAATTTGAGGGCAGAGTGAGCTATTGGGGGAGGGGGATTTCCCTCACAGTACATCTTTTAACCCTGTGTGTGTGAGAGAAAGCTCTCAGCAGATGCCTGTCTTTCAAATCTGAAATATAACTTGTTATAAACATCTGTAATTGTCTGTGACACCACAGTTGTTCATACTTTTTTTTTTTTGCTTTCAAAGAAAAATACTCTGTAGTCTGATATGCAAAAAAACAACACTAGCTGTGCATTGAAGCGGACACCCCTTTTGAGAAGGATTTGTTTCAATAGGGCTAAATCCTACACACAATGATTTAACCCCCTTGGCGGTATGAAAAATACCGCCAGGGGGAAGCGCAGCAGTTTTTTTTAAAAAAAATTTTTTTTAATCATGTAGCGAGCCGAGGGCTCGCTACATGATAGCCGCTGCTCAGCGGCATCCCCCTGCCCGCTTCGATCGCCTTCGGCGATCACCGATCAGGAAATCCCGTTCAAAGAACGGGATTTCCTGGAGGGCTTCCCCCGTCGCCATGGCGACGGGGCGGGATGTCGTCACCGACGTCATTGGGAGACCCGATCCACCCCTCGGCGCTGCCTGGCACTGATTGGCCAGGCAGCGCTCGGGGTCTGGGGGGGGGGGGCGCGCGCCGCACCGGATAGCGGCGATCGGGCACGCGGCGGCGGCGATCGGGGTGCTGGCTCAGCTAGCAAAGTGCTAGCTGCGTCCAGCAAAAAAAAAATTATGTAAATCGGCCCAGCAGGGCCTGAGCGGCACCCTCCGGCGGCTTACCCCGTGTCACACACGGGGTTACCGCCAAGGAGGTTAAAGCTTTTGCCTCTGATACTTAACATGAAAAGTAAGAAAATGTTTACACAGCTACTTAAGACATAATTTGTACATTGTCATTTTAGAAACACTTGGTTTAATAGTTTTCCTTTAAGGGGGTGGAGGGAGTTTTCACTCTATAGTGCATTTTCAGTGTAATTGGAACTAGACAAAATAAAAGTTTAAGTCACATCCATCAGGGACAGCCTGCGGTTTAGGCAATGCACCATTTTTTATGCTGAGCAGCAAGTATCACAAATAACACTATCAAGCCTGCTTATAAAGCAGGATGTTCTAAAAATGGTCAATCAGTGAGAAGTGGAATCAACCAATCGGGATGCGGATGTAAAGGAACAGACCACAAAGAAGACTGCCGCTCTAATATGCAAACCATTAACCTCTGCAATGAACCAGGTCCTACAAGCCGGCGGATGTGACAGGTAACTACATCTTCTGAAATGCAAATAAGGTATGACTCTGCAAGAAATACCTAATTGCAATAGAAAGATGGAGGTAGAAGAGGATAGGTTTTTAAAATACAGTAGGGTCTGTTTCTCTAAAAAAGGGACACCTGGATACTAATTAACAAACTGGCAATGGCAGCTCCAACATTTCATGCCTATGATTTACTTTCTACATCAACCTAAACAAACTTGTCTTATGAGCTAGCTATCTACCGTATTTGTTGCCGTATAAGACGCACTTTTTCTCCCCAAAAAATAGGGGGAAAAAGTCCCTGCGTCTTATACGGCAAAGGCAGGGAATCCCCGACATATAAACGCCCGCCTATACGGACCGCGACCCGCCGCCACGTCGGGAATTCCCTGTCTGTGCGTGTCAACTGTGGCTGCAAGTGATATGTGCCTCTGCCATCTCCAGATGCCTGTTAAGTGTGTGGCTGCGTGTCCCCCGTGAGTGTATAGTATGCCCGCTCCCCCCGTGTTCCTTATCTCCCTCCCCCATGTGGTTGCTGGCCCCCCCGGGTGTTAATCTGCAGCGGGCTTACCTCTCCGCCATGCCCGCGAGGATTGGAGACTTCCATCACAGCCGCGCATCTCGCTCTAGTGATCGGCATGTGATGATTGCGTCATCATCACATGCCGATCACTAGAGCGAGATGCGCGGCTGTGATGGAAGTCTCCAATCCTCGCGGGCATGGCGGAGAGGTAAGCCCGCTGCAGATTAACACCCGGGGGGGCCAGCAACCACATGGGGGAGGGAGATAAGGAACACGGGGGGAGCGGGCATACTATACACTCGCGGGGGACACGCAGCCACACACTTAACAGGCATCAGGAGAGGGCAGAGGCACACATCACTTGCAGCCACAGTTGACACACACACAGGGTCACAGGCACAAAAGGCAGGCATGAGGGACATGAGGCATTCATAGGTAACACAAGGGGACACAGGCACATCGGGCAGGCATTAGGGACACATAGAGGACACAGGGCATGCATGGGGGACACAGAGGACACATGGGGGACACAGGCACATGGGGCAGGCATGAGGGACACACAGAGGGCATGCAGGGTTGCCACAGAGGACACATGGGGCAGGTATTGGGGACACAGAGGACACATAGTGCATGCATGAGGGACACATAGGGCAGGCATGGGTGACACATGGGGCATGTATGAGGGACACAGAGGACACATGGGGAGACAATGGGACACAGGAGGACACTTAGGGCAGACATGGGAAACAATGTTGGAGGCATGAGGACAACATTTGAGAGGTAACATGTATAAGACTCTCCTGGAATATGGATGCACCAGGTTTAGTATATATTTTTTTTTCCCTGGATTTTGCCCTCTAAACCTGGGTGCGTCTTATATTCCGGAGCGTCTTATACGGCGCGAAATACAGGGTAATCATATCTATTCTTCTTCATACTAAAATAGCTTTAAAGCACCTTACAAGCAATAAGCATTATAAACACTCAAGACAAGTTATTTCTGATCAAGTTTACTTTAATAATGCTACTTTTAATTACTTTATGTAATGTTTTGCTTGTTGGGTGCTTAAAAGATTATATGTAGATAAGATTAAAAAAAGATAGGACAAGATAATGCACTGGGAAAGTTCTGTGCATCAGGCCTAAATAAACTGTTCAATTTAAGGCTTGCCTTGTCTAAGCTACTTCAAATCCCAGCCAATGTGAGTTGGCTTTTATGCTACAAATCCTTAAAGGGAACCTAAACGGAGAAGGATATGGATTTTTCCTTTTAAAATAATATCAGTTGCCTGAATCGCCTGCTGATCCTGTGTCTCTAATACTTTTAGCCACAGCCCCTGAACAAGCATGCAGATCAGGTGCTGTGACTGAAGTCAGACTGGATTAGCTGCATGCTTGTTTCAGGGTGTGATTCAGCCACTATTGCAGTCACAAAGATCAGCTGGACTGCCAGGCAACTGGTATTGTTTACAGGAAACATCCATATCACTCTCAGTCAAGGTTCCCTTTAAAGGAGAACTGTAGTGAAAGGTATATGGAGGCTACCATATTGATTTCCTTTTAAGCAATACCAGTTACCTGGCTATCCTGCAGATCCTCTGCCTCCAATACTTTTAGCCCTAGACCCTGAACAAGCATGCAGCAGATCTGGTGTTTGACATTTTTGTAAGATCTGACAAGATTACCTGCATGCTTGTTTCTGGTGTGATTCACACTACAGTGGCTGGATAGTGTACTGGTTAAGGGCTCTGCCTTTGACATGGGAGACCAGGGTTTGAATCCTGGCTAGGTCAAGTACCTATTCAGTAAGGAGTTCAAGGCAAGACTCCCTAACACTGCAGGGTGGCCTCTTGAGCGCGTCCCTGTGGCTGCAGCTCTTGAGTGCTTTGAGTCCGACAGGAGAAAAGTGCTATACAAATGTTTGGATTATTATTATTACTGCAGCCAAATAGATCAGCAGGGCTGCCAGGCAACTGGTATAGCTTAAAAGGAAATCAATATGGCAGCCTCCATATACCTCTCACTACAGTTCTCCTTTAAGCAACCTAATGGTTCTATTGCGTTGAGCATAAATGGTACATTTTAGGCTAGCTTCACTTACTACTGTAGTGGTACAGTGCTTAGGGTGACGTGCCCACCACACAGTGAGATCTGGGTTCGATTCCTGGCTATGGTATGATGTATACTGGTTTTTAAAATAGTATAATACCCTGGCAGAAGAGACCCTCCTCCCTCCGGGAGGAGGGAATAGGTAGAAGGGTAGAAGGGAGGTGGGAGGCCAATTAAAATCTCCCTAGCAGAGTGTGTAGCAGCTGTCCCATAACTAATTAGTGTAGGCAGACAACTGAGTCAAATGGTATAAAGGACCTAGCTTGAAGGGAGGGTGTTTGACAATAACATGTCTGCTGACAGTGAAATGGAGGCTAAAACTTTTGCTCAATACAGCATTATGGGGCGAATCGAACTTCCGCAAAAGTTCGCCTGATGCAGGCGAACGCGAACCCCCAAAGTTCGCCTGGAACCGTTCGCCAGCGAACCGTTCGCCGGCGAACCGTTCGGCCCATCTTTAATGGCAGCCTCCATAATCCTCTCCCCTCAGGTGTCCTTTAAAGTGGGATGAAACTCCATATTAACGTAAAAAATAATTCAATAAGAAATTATTTATTTAGCTTTCATATCCTGGTGTTTTTAGTGTTCACTGTCAAATTTAAAGAGGCCCTGTAACAAAAAAAAAGTTCCCCTGGGGGGTACTCACCTCGGGAGAGGGAAGCCTCAGGGTCCCAATGAGGCTTCCCCCTCCCCTGTAGCTGCAGGCAGTCCAGTGCTGGCTCCCCGAAGTGTCTCGAAATCCTCCCTTGACAAGGCTGACAAGTGCTGATAAGCGCTGATTTATTTACCTTTCCTGGCTCCAGCAAGGGCACTGTTGCGGCTTTCCATACGAAAATAGCCGATCTCCGTTGGGTCCGCTCTACTGCGCAGGTGCAGGAGACTTGTGCCTGCGCAGTAGAGCGTCCTGACAGCGATCGGCTATTTCCGTCGATACTGCACCTGCGCTGGAGCCGAGAAGGTAAATATTTCCATCCTCGCTGTTCGGGGGGCTTTATCTTCGCTGCCGTGGGACCGAGGAGTACGGGGAAGCCTCAATGGGATCCAGAGGCTTCCCCCACCCCAGGTGAGTACCCCCCAGGGGAGGTTTCTCTCAGTACAGGTGTTCTTTAAGAGAAATGTGATATGAAAAAAGAATATAATATTTTTGCTGGTTTGCATTTTTAATGTGACATCACGTCTAGCCTTTTCTTTTTCTTTAACCAGCTCAGTGTTAATTTACTGCTTATTTTACAGATTAATGTCCCTCCCACAGCAAACATCACCTAGATAGCAGACTTACATAACTGTGTTATATCTTCAAAGGTATAGGGAATCAAATTACATTCTGGTCATAGTGTCTTATATTATCTGAAATGGGAAATTTCTGAAATTTGCATTTTGGGATAAGCTTGTTACTCAAAATCCTGTTGGCACTGCACAGTTTGGCACAGTTCAGGAAAGGCATACAGACCAGGTATAAAACGGTAACGGACCCATTTCAGAAAGAAAGGGTTTACATATAGATTTGGAGCACTATTTTTAGGTATTTTTGGGGGGATGTTACAACCCCCTTTAAGCTTTTGGTTGAATTATGTAGCCTATGTGCTTTAAATCTCTGGCACACTTGGTCTTAGAAAAAATGAAACCCTATGCCTAGACACTTAGAGCAAGTCCCATTTTTATTCACAGTAAAAACAGACTTTCTGTTTTTGTTTTTTTTTTCAATCCAAATACTGTTACACATTTTGGTAGCTGGGATATGGGCACTACTGCTCTATGCGAGGGGTAATTGTAGAGATAAGTCAACTGTAATTCTGCAGCCCAGACTTATAGCAATAACTGTGTGTCAGTTGGCTAGACATTTTGTATATAAAAGACTCACTGGCATTTATCACTATTTGTGATGTTTTGCTAAACTAATGTCTTCTTAGTTTACAAAGTTCTTAGCCTATCTACCTCTCTGTCACACATTACCTAATTTAAAGACACACAGTTAAAACTTTCATAGTCAAAGGGCAATGAAATACACAAAACAATTTTGCTGTCTCAGTCACTGGTGTTTATACGGTAGATGGTCAGCAAGATGCAAATAATTCTGGACTGCATGCAAATCCATGCAATCTGAAACTGTAGGTGGTAACATCAGTGCAAGGCTGCTTCTTCTTGTCCAAAAATTTGACTTTACCGTGATATTTTTCAAGGAGTGATTACTGGGACCGGAGGGGATGAGGAGAGGTATGAAGAGTGCACAGAGGCATGTGGATCCAGTATGAACGTACTTCTGTGCTTACCTAGGGCAGCTTTGCCTAGGGTCAAATGTCCTTTAAATAGCCCTTGTTTTATTTGTCATTTGTGTGGACGGCAGCCAACATAAAGGCCTATTCACACTAAGTCGATCAAAAGGCGATTCCCGCTAATCGCTTTTTAAAGCGTTAGCACAATACTAACTTAATGCCAGTGATTTCACTGCCGCCATTGCCGCTGATTGGTGATTAGAGGCTATCACAAATGAGTTGCATTCAGCATTCTTCTTGCAATTCTAGAGCAATTGCGATAAGAATGCTAAAGGGCACTAATTGTGATTGTTCAAAAATCATGAGAGTGTACAGTGATTTGACCACATCAATCATGGTGAAAAATTTACCAGCACAAAACGCTATCGCTAATCGCTAGTGTTTTTCGATTCCAAGTGAGAACCGGCCCTAAAGCTCACATAGACGTCATGAATGCTGGTGTTTTTTCATAGTACTTTTAACCATTCCTGCCGCTGGGACATGAACTTCACGTCCGCAGTGGCAGCTGCTACAGCCGCAGGGACGTGCTAGTCACATCCCTGCAGTTTGGGGTGCTGTGCACGCGATCGTGCAGGCAAATGCCCATGATCGTGATGTTTCCGGCAACAGGGGGGATTGACTGCAGGGGACAAAAGTCCCCTGAGCTAGTCTGTTCTCGTCCGCTGAGAATAAATACTGTTTTGTTCAAAAACAGTGTTTATTCTTAGACAGAACCACTGCAATTCCTCCTGCCGCTGATTTCCACCGCTTACCATCACTGATCGTTAGATTTATGAATGGCAACAATGTTCCCATTCATCAATCTCCCCGCAGGCAACCGTGATCGCAAGCATCCATTGATCCCTGTGTCACTTCCCTAGTTACAATGTAGCAACATAGTACTTTCTATTGTGTACTTATTGTACGCGAATAGGAAGTACTCAATGGGGACATCTTGTGGCCAAAATTACACCTACTATGTTAAGGCAATACACATTTCTAATATGTATGTCAAGAGGACATATTATTATAAATTCATGGGCTAAAAATTAGTGATGGATGTAAAACTGAAAAAATGCACCTTTATTTCCCCCCAAAATATTGTCACCATACAGTATACTAGGGATATAATTTTAACTTTGCAATAACCGGGACAAATGGGCAAATAAGATGTGTGGATTTTGATTACGGTAGCATGTATTTTAAAACTATAACGGCCGAAAACTGAGAAATAATAATTTGTTTTTCAATTTTTTTCTTATTATTGCCAGGTAAAATGCATTTAGAATAAAATAATTCTTAACATAATGTACCACCAATAGAACGCCTAATTGGTGGCGGAAAAAACAAGTTATATGTAACGATTGTGGAATTCTCTCCGTGATCAGCGCACAAGACGTGCGCTGACACTGCGGAAATCCTCCACAAGCGTGTCATTTGGGGGAACCCAGCAAAAGGTGCAATGCACCTGTAGAGGGAAATTCCTGTCGGCAGGAGGAGCTGTGGAGTGCAGAGGAACAGCTCCTCTGCCTTGCCACAGACGCAAGACAGGAATTGCATGAAGGGAAGAAAAGCAGGGCAAGATATCCCTGAAAGAGAGAGATCAAAGCGACAGAAGGTATGTGTGTCCACCAAACTAGTCGCCACCCTGCGACGATGAACACACAACCATGAAGACAAAGTGAGAAGGCAATCGCCAGAGATGGCGATTGCTAACAGCGACACAAGACCGGATAAGCACAGATGAGGAATGTATGTATGTCCACCAATCTAGCCGCCACCTGCGACGGCGGACACACAACAAAGGAAACCGAGTGAGAACGCAATCGCGAGAGAGGCGATTGCCAGAGGTGACACAAGGCTACAGCAAGGCAGAGCACGAGACTAGCAAAGGCACAGCAAATCATACAATGAGAAGATAAGGAAAATAACAAACGCTAGCTAAACGTGAACACCGCACTCATTCGCAACAGTGCACGCGTTTATGCGCGGTCTCCATGTGATAAGTACTACAGAGACAAGTACGCCTAACTAACCACCGACAGACATACATGAAACAGAGGACGCGAGCGCTTGCTTAACGGTTACCTCACCGGGCCTCCAGCAAGCGTTTGTAGCAGACAAGACAGATACACGAAAACAGGAATAAGGGAGAGGTAGGATCCACAGCACTAGCGCAAGAGGCTAGTGCAATCCAGGAAGACAGAACAGAAGGATCCACAGCACTAGCGCAAGGCGAGTGAGATCCAAGTACAGCAAGAGGGTAGCAGACCAGAAGGATCCACAGCACTAGCGCAAGAGGCTAGTGCGATCCAGGAAGACAGATCAGAAGGGGCTACCAGTAACAACCGCTGTTCCGGTTAGCACCCAAGACACACAGAACGATTTCCTGTCGACCACCGCTGGGACAGGACAATCGCAACAGACAAACAAAACAGATATGCAATCCTAACTGCACTAGGGAAACTGCCTAGTGCAGTTCCAGGAATTACTCTAAGCTAATCTTCAACAATGAGCAAGGCTGACACTCCACGAGTGTTTCACAGGACTAACCCTTATGACCAGCAAAGGACTCTGGGAAACATAGCTCTTTATATTGCCAGTCATCAAAGGAAGCAGGTATGGGATTTGCATAACGAGTGTATGCAAACTTCTCAGCAGCAAGCTGCAATACTGACAAAAAGTCTCTCTTCCAGAGACCTGCAGAATGCAGACCTGAACAGTGGTCAAAAGGCTGCCTGCCTGCGCATGCAGCCAAGCGGATCCTCACATTATAGATCCTTTTCTTGTGATAAGTAGTGATAAAGCTATTGGGGAATAAAAGGGAGGAGCGCTGAAATTTGAAAATTCCTCTCATCCATAAGGTGAAAAATACCCGCTGAAATGCTTAAATATACTTCATTGTTAACATCATGACAACTGTAACTTTTCTCATAAATTGATCACATGGGGATTGACCGTTGTTTTACTCTGTATCAAAAATGAGGTGTGGGAAATTCTAATTTTAGTACAAAGCTACTAATAATAAAAGCAAATGATTCTAAAGCTGATTACTCACCTGAAGATGAATCGGGGAATGATGCCACCTGATGAAGTGCGTTCCACGACCCATCTTTCTACCCACGGGAGCACGCAACATCACGCAATGGCACACAACGGGCACGAACGAGAGGTTAATCTTTGAATGGGAGTTGTCGAGGATCTTAAAGATCCAATTCATTGTGACGGTCATAATCGCCATGTGTCCCTAAACGTAGTTCATGTAATCGCACGCATGTACCCATGTCACGAGATCGTAGAAACAATCAAAATCACCAGTGGTCGGAAAAATCGCAGAAAAAAATTGCAGCCTGGATACGAGCCTTAACATATATCTGGGGAACTTGCCCATTGCTATGCTGCCCAGGCGTCCCCAGCCTTCCCTTCTCCTTCTTCTCTGTTGTTTGGGGCTGGGAAATCTGTAAATCACTCATACCGTTGAAATTGATCTGCTTGATTTATTTGTCAGCCAGAGGAAGGAACAGTCTCAAGAATTAGGGCAAGCTCTCAATCTACAGTTAAGCTTTGTGAATAAATAAAATCTAGACGGGTCTGCATAGGGATTAAAGTCTAAAGTAGCATTGCTTATAAATCACTCTGAGACACCGGTGTGTTGCTATGTAACATTATCTGTCTTACTCCCTGGTGTCCGTCTTTTACCACTCAAGAAAATCTGTAAACTATTCTACAGTAACTGCAAATGTTTTGTCAGTATAGAGAAATAAGCTTAGAAATTGAGTAGGTAAGAATACCACACAGTGCTGAGGGTCTGATGTAGCACCAATATTTTATAACACAATGCTTAACGTGTATCTGCATTTTTACAAGGAGTCCATTTAACCTCCCTAGCGGTATGATTATGTCTGGATTTTAGGGTCTAAAAGATGTGCACTTTTTTCACATGCTTTTAGACCCTAAAAGCAGGGAAAAAAACTAATTTCACAAGATAGATCTGCAGCAGCCGTGCATATAACGCATCTCGCCTGAAAGATACTTATCTAAGAAGAGGAACGTATTTGGATCATCCAGAGGCATCCTGTGTCCTCCAGACCACCATCTCTGTCCAGGACTCTCATGAAGACAACAGCTGCTCTCCTCCTGCTGCACCTAGGTGAGTACGGCCGTGCCTGTGGAATCAGGAAAATTGGCTGCCTGCGGCTAGTGGACTATTTGGGCGCCCCATAGGCGCTAATGCAAAATATCGACTACTGGGTGCCGAAAGAAGAAATTTGGGCACCAGGCCCGTTTTCTTTTCGAGAATTAGAGTTTCGAAAAGCATTGTTTTAAAATTCGTTTTGACAATTATCGTTTTGTAAATTATTGTTTTAACTTTTTTTATCATTTTGAAATTCGTTTTAAGAATTGCAATTTAATACATTATTGTTTTAAAATGTATTGTATTAGAAATGTATCAATTTTTGTATTAACGTTATTAAAATGGGGAAAGGGGGTTTTAGGGTTAGGCCTCAAGAAGGTTTAGAGTTAGGGGTCAGGAACGGGGGATTTAGGGTTAGGCACCACAAGGGGAGTCTAAGGGTTAGGCATCACCTCCCTGTCCTAACCCTAATTACAGCAATTGCATTTTTTTTAATGCATTGGACATATTATCTCCTTAGGGAGAAGATAGGCTGAAAACAAAAAATGGAGAAAACCTTTAATTATTTTATTTTTTTTATTTTTTTGTTAAGCCTGAAAAGTTACTAAAACAAATATGCTAAGAAGCAGTATACATTCTAGTTAAACAGAAAGCCAGCAGAACAGTGACATCATTTTTTCACGTGCATCTGCTTTACAAGAGACAGCACTATTTACGAAACACAAGGCCTGTATGTGTTTAAACAATATGTCCAAAATCCAGAAAGTTTTGTTCTAACTGATGAATGGGTCCAAAATCTGGCCTTTATCACAGTTTGTTAGAAAACTACATTCTGTTTGTTTATATGAGGCTGCCCTAATGGCTAACCTCTCAAGATGTCTGCTTGCAGAAAAGAATCTTCCCGGAAAACACAGCAACACAAAAAATAAAAAATAACGCTTTGAGGAGAGGTGGAAACGCCACAAACACTTGGAACACACCAGCGTGCCATAATGAACCGCTCATCCTGACTTCTATGCACTACAAATCCTCTGATTTATGTTCCTAGGGCTAGTTTTAAAATAAAATTGTAGACAGGACACAGGAAGTGTGCTAATCTTCCAAATTCTAAGCAAGAATAAAAATCTACAAAATGTAACCACCTCTCTGCCGTACTAAAAAGTGTTTTTATTATGTTTTTTGTTCTCATAAGAAGGATTTCCTTCACTGTACCTCTGGAATCTTAGTGACAGGAGTCCATGTCTCAGGAGCAGGGATGGTTGGAAATGCCGATTTCCAATTCCACGGAAATTCCAATATCCGCCAATGCCAATTACCGATTCCACATATTTTCCATTTTTTTATTTCCGAGAAGTCTTTCTTCAGTCATTTTTTTCATCCTCTTACTGGCCTAATACTTCCGAGTTGACTCTGCATTCTCTTATTGGTCCAATGCTTCCGAGTTCTGTGATTGGGCTAAAATTGCAGTGTTGTGGTAACGCAGTGTTTCTGCAGAAATCCAATTTCCGGTTTCCATTTTTCATGGAGTCTTTTTTTAACTTTCAAAAAGTTTTATTATTATTTTGCAATGGAGTCTTTTTTTGGTCATTTTTTGCATCTCCTGTTTGGCCAAATACTTCCGAGTTAACTCTGCATTCTCTGATTTGGTCCAATGCTTCAGAGTTCTGTGATTGGGCGAAAATTATTGAGTTGCGATAGTGCAGTATTTCAGCAGAAGTCCAATTTCCGGTCGGAAATCCGCGGAACCTGAATAAGCATTTTGAATAAGCGTCTAATATTTTGTATTCTGTATGTTGTATCATTTTTTGTATTTTGTCACTAATTATGTATCTTGTATATTGGTGTACACCATTGTCTGTATTATAATGTACCCCATGTTTGTTTGGCGCTTTATAAATCAATAATAATAAGCATCCCTACTCAAGAGTTAGGTAGAATCTGCCAATGAGAAGCTAGACAGAAGTAAAACCATGGCACGAATGTTCACTGTTCACTGTTCAGTATATCTAAATCTGAGGGAGGTAAGATTCAGTTTCAAGTTTACAAACTACATTCTGTAATTTAAACTATGAAACAGAGCAGAGCTGATAACCCTTTGAGGATAAGTATAACTGTATTAGCGTACTTAATGTATTCTCATTTTATAATAAAAAGTGGGTGGGGCAGCAGTAATAATAACAAATTCTAAATATTTGGCAGGAAACACATTTCTATGGTTACAGGATGTGAAGTGAGCAAGGTTAGACATTCCAGACATTTGTTCTCTTCTTCCAACCTACCCAGAGTGCTTTGGAGCAATATAACTCGAAGATTTCTGGGCCACAAGTAATAATCATGAATGAAAGAATTAATCACGGTCCTAGAAAACAAATCTTCATTTCATTACCAAAATAGGATTAAACACGTTTGAGCCAGAGTACTATTTACAGGACTCCAATGGAGAAGCTGAGTTTAAATTGTCAACACTATGCATAATGAACACGCTGTGATCCAAATTCAGTGATTGCTCAAAGCGACGGTGCACCACAATCAGGCAGTGGCTGGTGGCCAAGACGGGATTAAATACCGAATCGCACAAAAGGTTTATTATAAGATGGGAGCTTTTTGTTGACAATATCACAACTTATTCTTTAAAGGCAGAATTCACCAAAGAAAGGCTATAGTAACTGTTGTCATTGCTGGACAGTAAATTCATCATAACAAGAATATACCAGACAAATAGAATCAATACCAATTTAAATGTATTCTATTTTATAACGGAGGGTGAAAAAGCAGTCCTTTGTAGATCAATAGTATTTGCTGCAAGAATTTTAAAGTGACACTAAAGCAAAAAAAAAAAAAACATGATATAATGAATTGTATGTGTAGTACGGATAATTAATAGAACATTAGTAGCAAAGAAAAGAGACTCATATTTTTTATTTTCAGTTATATAGCTTTATTTTTATAACATTGCATCATTATCTAATATTTGCAGATTACAAACTACATTCTGTATTTTAAACTATAAAACAGAGCAGAGCTGATAACCCTTTGAACTTTCCTGCAGTAAAACATTACACAAACAAGAAACAGTGAAAGACAGGTTGAGATAAGTGCTTCAGAAAACAGCACTGTAGCCGACCAAGTTTCTCAACTCTTCCTGTACTGGAAACAATATGAGACTCATATTTGTGCTACTAATGTTCTATTTCTTAGCTGTACTATACATACAAATCATTATCTCACCATAAATTTATTTTCACTTCAGATTCCCTTTAAGCAAACATTCAGATCTAAATATACCATCTAACAGTTTAATATATCGATAACACTTACATTTAGTCTATGGTCTTAAACATTAAACACGATATAAAACTAATAGGGGTGAATATATCAATGGTTTTGAAGCTACTAGAAGTCTTAAAGAGAACCCGAGGTGGGGTTCTGACAATGCTATCTACACACAGAGGCTGGGTCTGCCTATACAGCCTAGCCTCCGTTGCTATCCAGATCCCCCCTAAGTTCCCCATGCGCTCTACTATCCCCCATAAATCACAGCCGCGCTGTGCGGGCTGTGTTTACCTCTGTAGTGTCAGTCTGCTGCTCCCTCCGCCATCCTGCATAGCTCCGGTCCCCGCCCGCGTCCCTTCCCTCAGTGGGGAAGGAGGCGGTGCAGGAGGCGGAGGGAGAGGCATAGTGACACTATAGAGGTAAACACAGCCCGCTGGGACACTGTAAGGCTTGGTGGTGTATTCTCCACAGTCAGCATGCAACGCATGAGCTGACGTGGAGGAGGTACACACACTAGCACCAGGAAACAGGCTATCCCTAGTATAGTGGAGGGGAGGACTGACTCCAATAGGAGATTGTGGCGCACAGAGCCGGTGCAGATCTGACAGCCACAAACAATGCTTTCGTATAACGTCTCAGCGCAAAGTAGCGCTGAGCGCATAAACCGGAACTGAGGAGATCAGGACAGGTAGACAGAATGAACGCTTGCTAGCTAGCGGCTACTTAGCGACAGCAAGCGTCCAAAACCAGACAGACTGGAATGAGGCAGCCAATGCGATGCGGCGATGGCGTGCCTCACAAAGACAGGACAGGACAGTCAGAAAATAGCAGGATTAAGATAGATGAACGTAACACAGATAAATATACAATAAGTATGTTTTCCTAGCGTATTACAATTACAGCTATCAATGAAACTATTTGTAACGTCTGACTAACATATGTATATATCGGCAATGAACCGATATATGACATAAGCAGGAACGCTGACTAGGAATAGAGTAACACAGGGAACAGGACTCAGAAGGATTCGCTATCTCTTCGCAGAGATGAACGCAATCCACAAACGGTAACAGAACAGGATTCAGAAGGATTCGTTATCTCTTCGCAGAGATGAACGCAATCCACAAACAGTAACAGAACAGGATTCAGAAGGATTCGTTATCTCTTCGCAGAGATGAACGCAATCCACAAACAGAACCAGGAGCAGGGTAACTACCTCAGCACGGGTGGTCACGGTACGCGCAACCTACCAAAACGTGCTGGAAAGCTGACTAACTGCACACAGGATATAAACAGTTTGTGTACGTATACATCAGCGACACTGATGTATTAACGTAACACAAATACAAGGAAAATAATAAACGTGCTGGTATGCATATATATTGGCAATGAACCAATATATGATGCAAAGACCAGCAAAGTATCTTTATAACAAGAAACACGATCGGGGCTAAAGCGACAGCAAGACAGGCTTAAGCTGAAGCTATGAAAACCCAAGGAAACCCTGCAGGAAGCAGATCTTTATACTGAGGTCATCCAATGGGAGCAGACATGCAGATTCCCACACAGGTGAATGATAATCAGTCACAAGCTGACAGCAGGGAAAGACAGACAAGGCTATGCAGCTTGCATGGAAAGACATCAGAACTGCCTGAGCTGCAGCACTACTTCCAGCAATAGCTGCTGCAGCAGCGATCATTACAGTACCCCCGCCTTTAAAAGTGGATTCCAGACGCTTTTCAAAACTGAAATTTCCAACAAAACAGTCTGACTGATAATTCATGATGACCGGGACAGCCCGGCAAGACCGAATTCCAGAATCAGTCCCCACAAGACTGGACCCATCAGAACCAGAACCTACAGAACCATGCCCATCAGTACTACAAGCCCCAGTGTGACACCCATCAGAACCATGATTTCCAGAAGAAAGCCCTCCGAAACTCCCTGAGCGATACCCACCGCCTTCC
Source organism: Hyperolius riggenbachi (assembly GCF_040937935.1). Lineage (NCBI taxonomy): Eukaryota > Metazoa > Chordata > Amphibia > Anura > Hyperoliidae > Hyperolius > Hyperolius riggenbachi. The sequence goes on along the minus strand of NC_090650.1, from coordinate 68,383,709 downwards.
AGGAACCGTTCAGAAACGACAAAGCCTTTGCAATGCCCACCGGTACTGTCTTTACCAACACAAAACCCACTGTTGAACCAGTCCAAGGCACCAGGACAAGTTTTCTCAGAGACCTCCCAGAACACCTTGAAGCTCCAAAGAGATCTCCATAGGTCAGAATGCCCCTTAGGCTCACATGGAGAACCATCAAGAACCCCTATGGAACCTAGGGCAATTCCCGAGTCAGGGCCACAAGGACAAACATCAATATCAGGGCTTTCAGGGACCAGAACCATCTCTGGGCATGCAGGCAGACTGGCAATATCAGAACGTGTTCCCACTAAGGAAGCATCAGAGCACGCTAACACCTTAGACACACTTGGGCATTCTGGCACACAAAGAACATCTGGGCACACCGGCACAAGAGAAACCTCTGGGCATGTCGAGGAACTGTGAGCCTCAGGGTCAGCCAAGACAGGACCAAAACCAGGACTGGCCAAAAAAAAATCATCATGACTAAACTTCGCAACTACTGGACTTTTACACGAGAATGCTGGATCAGACTTAGATGTCGCTGATTCCAGCAAAGTCAGTAACAAATCAGATTCAGGGGCACTAACAAGACAGGACAAATCTTCTGATGTATGCACTGAACCAGACAGGGACTCCACAACTACCTCTGGACTGGACAGAGACTCATTTAATACACTGGATTGGAGCTCATGAGGCGCTGCAGAACAAGTCAGTATTGCAGCAGCCCCCACTGGACTAGGCAAAACTGAGGAATTCCCTGGACAGGAAGGGGACTCTGGAACCTCTGCCACAGCGGCCAGAGAACCAGAATCTTTCAGGATACAGGGCTGGGTTTCAGGAACACTCATCAGACCGGACTGAAATTCTGAGATTTCTATTATTTTGACCAGAGAATCAGAATTATCCATGTTACAGGGCAAGACTTCTGAAACATTCAGAGGACAGGGCTGGAGTTCCTCGGCTGTTACAACACTGGAGAGGGACTCAACAACATTGGTTAAATCAGACTGTGTACAGGACAAGGTATCTGACACACTTGCTGACGAGGACAATATTTCAATGGCTTCTGCTTTGCTGGGCAGAAATTCATCAAGTTTTATTAGAGCAGACTGTAATTCCAAAACAGCTGCTAGACAAGTGAATATTACTGCAACACCAACTGAGGTAAGCAGTGCTTCAGCCTCCTCTGCTAGAGGGTTTAAAGTATCCAAAGTACTGGGTGAAGCATAAGACTCTGCGACCACAGCTTCACTGGACAGGATCACTGAACAGTCCATATTGCAGGGCAAAACCATGGAAGCACCTGCTGGACAGCATAATGATTCTGTGACCTGAGTTTCATTGGAGAGATCTACTGCACAATTCATGGTACAGGGCAAATTTATTGGAAAATTTTCTGAACAAGGTAATAATTCTGCGATTTCAGGTTCACATAGCAGATGCTCTGAGCTATTCACGAAACTAGAGCGAGGTGTAGAAACAGGAAGATCAAGACACAATGTTTGCGCATCTGCTGGATCAGACAGGAGTTGAACTTTATTAACACAGGTAATTTCTGCAGAAGTGTTTGCAGAGACAGGCAAGATTTTTCTGGTGTCTGTTTCACTAAACAAAGAGTCATGAGTACTGGCTAGGCTGGACTCGGAAGTCAGCAGGACCTCTGGATTCTCTGCTGAGAAATTTGCGCAGGGCAAGGTTAAGAATGTATCAGTGGCTTCTGTTTTACTGGGAAGTAACACTGAGTTATCCATGGTACAGGGTGGAATTGCAGGAACTTCAATTTCACACAAAAAGAGCTCCGAATCACCTGCTGAATCAGCCAAAGGTGCTGAAGCAGGCGGGTCAGAACGCCAAATTTGCGAATTCGGAGTCACAAAAAAATCATCCAAAATCAGTTCCCACACATCAATCAATGGAGCCACAAAGTCATACTCACACACACCAGTTTTTATTAGGTTATAGGCAGACTTAATGCATGCATTCAATACCAATTCACTTTTTGCACTGTAAAATTGACAAAATGAACTTGAATCATTCTTCCATTCATTGACCAGAGCTTCCATCTCTCCTTTCTCAAATGGAGGATTCCAAGCATACTTAACAGGCAAATCATGGTTTGCAGATATGATTGTAGCAGGGACATATATTGGGTTATTTAGCAGGTGATTGGCAGATTCCTTATTCCTAATAATCTCCAATACCTGTAGCAAGTGCTGAACTGTAGTGTATGCAAACTTTCCTTGCTTTACAAATAAGTTGATTTGTTCAATACTCTGTAATATCTCATCATACTCATACTCAGATAATTCTTTTAAACAAAAATCTTTATTTTCCCTAGCCAGGGAGGAAAGTTCATTAGTAGTTTCATAAGTCCATTTAACTCCCCTGAAAGACAATTGCATTTCATTATCTGTTAATGGCAGAATCTCATTATAGGTCTCAGTCGCTAAGGATAACGATTCTGCAGATTGGACACGTTTCTTAGAACGTTTGCGTTTTGCCTTTGACCTTGCGGTTTTTGGTGATTTATTCAAAGCTGCAGGAAAATTATCAGTAACACTTTCTGCTTGCTGCTCATTCTTGCAAGCAATTGAAGGAGCAGCTGATTGGCCTGCTGCCAGGAGTTCATTAAGAGGAAAAGGCAATGGATCTATGCGCAACCAGTTATGGATCACAAACGCTAGAAATTCCAGCGGTCTATCTTTCAAATCGGAATGATTGAGAACATCAAATGCCCACTGGAATAATTCCCCTTTAAACAAAATATAACTTAGTTGGAGTGCCCAGGTTGAAACAGGAGTCGCTTGGAGATCAGGATTGGTCAGGAACCTGGCACATTCAGAGAAAAACTCATTTTCTGTTTCAGAGCTAAGTTCTTCAAATTTCTTAAAGGAACAGGAACCATAATTAACAGTGTCATACTTTCTGGGAATCCCCCCCACAATGGGGATTGGTAATGGGGTTTTCATAATGTAAGGCTTGGTGGTGTATTCTCCACAGTCAGCATGCAACGCATGAGCTGACGTGGAGGAGGTACACACACTAGCACCAGGAAACAGGCTATCCCTAGTATAGTGGAGGGGAGGACTGACTCCAATAGGAGATTGTGGCGCACAGAGCCGGTGCAGATCTGACAGCCACAAACAATGCTTTCGTATAACGTCTCAGCGCAAAGTAGCGCTGAGCGCATAAACCGGAACTGAGGAGATCAGGACAGGTAGACAGAATGAACGCTTGCTAGCTAGCGGCTACTTAGCGACAGCAAGCGTCCAAAACCAGACAGACTGGAATGAGGCAGCCAATGCGATGCGGCGATGGCGTGCCTCACAAAGACAGGACAGGACAGTCAGAAAATAGCAGGATTAAGATAGATGAACGTAACACAGATAAATATACAATAAGTATGTTTTCCTAGCGTATTACAATTACAGCTATCAATGAAACTATTTGTAACGTCTGACTAACATATGTATATATCGGCAATGAACCGATATATGACATAAGCAGGAACGCTGACTAGGAATAGAGTAACACAGGGAACAGGACTCAGAAGGATTCGCTATCTCTTCGCAGAGATGAACGCAATCCACAAACGGTAACAGAACAGGATTCAGAAGGATTCGTTATCTCTTCGCAGAGATGAACGCAATCCACAAACAGTAACAGAACAGGATTCAGAAGGATTCGTTATCTCTTCGCAGAGATGAACGCAATCCACAAACAGAACCAGGAGCAGGGTAACTACCTCAGCACGGGTGGTCACGGTACGCGCAACCTACCAAAACGTGCTGGAAAGCTGACTAACTGCACACAGGATATAAACAGTTTGTGTACGTATACATCAGCGACACTGATGTATTAACGTAACACAAATACAAGGAAAATAATAAACGTGCTGGTATGCATATATATTGGCAATGAACCAATATATGATGCAAAGACCAGCAAAGTATCTTTATAACAAGAAACACGATCGGGGCTAAAGCGACAGCAAGACAGGCTTAAGCTGAAGCTATGAAAACCCAAGGAAACCCTGCAGGAAGCAGATCTTTATACTGAGGTCATCCAATGGGAGCAGACATGCAGATTCCCACACAGGTGAATGATAATCAATCACAAGCTGACAGCAGGGAAAGACAGACAAGGCTATGCAGCTTGCATGGAAAGACATCAGAACTGCCTGAGCTGCAGCACTACTTCCAGCAATAGCTGCTGCAGCAGCGATCATTACAGTACCCCCGCCTTTAAAAGTGGATTCCAGACGCTTTTCAAAACTGAAATTTCCAACAAAACAGTCTGACTGATAATTCATGATGACCGGGACAGCCCGGCAAGACCGAATTCCAGAATCAGTCCCCACAAGACTGGACCCATCAGAACCAGAACCTACAGAACCATGCCCATCAGTACTACAAGCCCCAGTGTGACACCCATCAGAACCATGATTTCCAGAAGAAAGCCCTCCGAAACTCCCTGAGCGATACCCACCGCCTTCCAGGAACCGTTCAGAAACGACAAAGCCTTTGCAATGCCCACCGGTACTGTCTTTACCAACACAAAACCCACTGTTGAACCAGTCCAAGGCACCAGGACAAGTTTTCTCAGAGACCTCCCAGAACACCTTGAAGCTCCAAAGAGATCTCCATAGGTCAGAATGCCCCTTAGGCTCACATGGAGAACCATCAAGAACCCCTATGGAACCTAGGGCAATTCCCGAGTCAGGGCCACAAGGACAAACATCAATATCAGGGCTTTCAGGGACCAGAACCATCTCTGGGCATGCAGGCAGACTGGCAATATCAGAACGTGTTCCCACTAAGGAAGCATCAGAGCACGCTAACACCTTAGACACACTTGGGCATTCTGGCACACAAAGAACATCTGGGCACACCGGCACAAGAGAAACCTCTGGGCATGTCGAGGAACTGTGAGCCTCAGGGTCAGCCAAGACAGGACCAAAACCAGGACTGGCCAAAAAAAAATCATCATGACTAAACTTCGCAACTACTGGACTTTTACACGAGAATGCTGGATCAGACTTAGATGTCGCTGATTCCAGCAAAGTCAGTAACAAATCAGATTCAGGGGCACTAACAAGACAGGACAAATCTTCTGATGTATGCACTGAACCAGACAGGGACTCCACAACTACCTCTGGACTGGACAGAGACTCATTTAATACACTGGATTGGAGCTCATGAGGCGCTGCAGAACAAGTCAGTATTGCAGCAGCCCCCACTGGACTAGGCAAAACTGAGGAATTCCCTGGACAGGAAGGGGACTCTGGAACCTCTGCCACAGCGGCCAGAGAACCAGAATCTTTCAGGATACAGGGCTGGGTTTCAGGAACACTCATCAGACCGGACTGAAATTCTGAGATTTCTATTATTTTGACCAGAGAATCAGAATTATCCATGTTACAGGGCAAGACTTCTGAAACATTCAGAGGACAGGGCTGGAGTTCCTCGGCTGTTACAACACTGGAGAGGGACTCAACAACATTGGTTAAATCAGACTGTGTACAGGACAAGGTATCTGACACACTTGCTGACGAGGACAATATTTCAATGGCTTCTGCTTTGCTGGGCAGAAATTCATCAAGTTTTATTAGAGCAGACTGTAATTCCAAAACAGCTGCTAGACAAGTGAATATTACTGCAACACCAACTGAGGTAAGCAGTGCTTCAGCCTCCTCTGCTAGAGGGTTTAAAGTATCCAAAGTACTGGGTGAAGCATAAGACTCTGCGACCACAGCTTCACTGGACAGGATCACTGAACAGTCCATATTGCAGGGCAAAACCATGGAAGCACCTGCTGGACAGCATAATGATTCTGTGACCTGAGTTTCATTGGAGAGATCTACTGCACAATTCATGGTACAGGGCAAATTTATTGGAAAATTTTCTGAACAAGGTAATAATTCTGCGATTTCAGGTTCACATAGCAGATGCTCTGAGCTATTCACGAAACTAGAGCGAGGTGTAGAAACAGGAAGATCAAGACACAATGTTTGCGCATCTGCTGGATCAGACAGGAGTTGAACTTTATTAACACAGGTAATTTCTGCAGAAGTGTTTGCAGAGACAGGCAAGATTTTTCTGGTGTCTGTTTCACTAAACAAAGAGTCATGAGTACTGGCTAGGCTGGACTCGGAAGTCAGCAGGACCTCTGGATTCTCTGCTGAGAAATTTGCGCAGGGCAAGGTTAAGAATGTATCAGTGGCTTCTGTTTTACTGGGAAGTAACACTGAGTTATCCATGGTACAGGGTGGAATTGCAGGAACTTCAATTTCACACAAAAAGAGCTCCGAATCACCTGCTGAATCAGCCAAAGGTGCTGAAGCAGGCGGGTCAGAACGCCAAATTTGCGAATTCGGAGTCACAAAAAAATCATCCAAAATCAGTTCCCACACATCAATCAATGGAGCCACAAAGTCATACTCACACACACCAGTTTTTATTAGGTTATAGGCAGACTTAATGCATGCATTCAATACCAATTCACTTTTTGCACTGTAAAATTGACAAAATGAACTTGAATCATTCTTCCATTCATTGACCAGAGCTTCCATCTCTCCTTTCTCAAATGGAGGATTCCAAGCATACTTAACAGGCAAATCATGGTTTGCAGATATGATTGTAGCAGGGACATATATTGGGTTAATTAGCAGGTGATTGGCAGATTCCTTATTCCTAATAATCTCCAATACCTGTAGCAAGTGCTGAACTGTAGTGTATGCAAACTTTCCTTGCTTTACAAATAAGTTGATTTGTTCAATACTCTGTAATATCTCATCATACTCATACTCAGATAATTCTTTTAAACAAAAATCTTTATTTTCCCTAGCCAGGGAGGAAAGTTCATTAGTAGTTTCATAAGTCCATTTAACTCCCCTGAAAGACAATTGCATTTCATTATCTGTTAATGGCAGAATCTCATTATAGGTCTCAGTCGCTAAGGATAACGATTCTGCAGATTGGACACGTTTCTTAGAACGTTTGCGTTTTGCCTTTGACCTTGCGGTTTTTGGTGATTTATTTAAAGCTGCAGGAAAATTATCAGTAACACTTTCTGCTTGCTGCTCATTCTTGCAAGCAATTGAAGGAGCAGCTGATTGGCCTGCTGCCAGGAGTTCATTAAGAGGAAAAGGCAATGGATCTATGCGCAACCAGTTATGGATCACAAACGCTAGAAATTCCAGCGGTCTATCTTTCAAATCGGAATGATTGAGAACATCAAATGCCCACTGGAATAATTCCCCTTTAAACAAAATATAACTTAGTTGGAGTGCCCAGGTTGAAACAGGAGTCGCTTGGAGATCAGGATTGGTCAGGAACCTGGCACATTCAGAGAAAAACTCATTTTCTGTTTCAGAGCTAAGTTCTTCAAATTTCTTAAAGGAACAGGAACCATAATTAACAGTGTCATACTTTCTGGGAATCCCCCCCACAATGGGGATTGGTAATGGGGTTTTCATAATGTAAGGCTTGGTGGTGTATTCTCCACAGTCAGCATGCAACGCATGAGCTGACGTGGAGGAGGTACACACACTAGCACCAGGAAACAGGCTATCCCTAGTATAGTGGAGGGGAGGACTGACTCCAATAGGAGATTGTGGCGCACAGAGCCGGTGCAGATCTGACAGCCACAAACAATGCTTTCGTATAACGTCTCAGCGCAAAGTAGCGCTGAGCGCATAAACCGGAACTGAGGAGATCAGGACAGGTAGACAGAATGAACGCTTGCTAGCTAGCGGCTACTTAGCGACAGCAAGCGTCCAAAACCAGACAGACTGGAATGAGGCAGCCAATGCGATGCGGCGATGGCGTGCCTCACAAAGACAGGACAGGACAGTCAGAAAATAGCAGGATTAAGATAGATGAACGTAACACAGATAAATATACAATAAGTATGTTTTCCTAGCGTATTACAATTACAGCTATCAATGAAACTATTTGTAACGTCTGACTAACATATGTATATATCGGCAATGAACCGATATATGACATAAGCAGGAACGCTGACTAGGAATAGAGTAACACAGGGAACAGGACTCAGAAGGATTCGCTATCTCTTCGCAGAGATGAACGCAATCCACAAACGGTAACAGAACAGGATTCAGAAGGATTCGTTATCTCTTCGCAGAGATGAACGCAATCCACAAACAGTAACAGAACAGGATTCAGAAGGATTCGTTATCTCTTCGCAGAGATGAACGCAATCCACAAACAGAACCAGGAGCAGGGTAACTACCTCAGCACGGGTGGTCACGGTACGCGCAACCTACCAAAACGTGCTGGAAAGCTGACTAACTGCACACAGGATATAAACAGTTTGTGTACGTATACATCAGCGACACTGATGTATTAACGTAACACAAATACAAGGAAAATAATAAACGTGCTGGTATGCATATATATTGGCAATGAACCAATATATGATGCAAAGACCAGCAAAGTATCTTTATAACAAGAAACACGATCGGGGCTAAAGCGACAGCAAGACAGGCTTAAGCTGAAGCTATGAAAACCCAAGGAAACCCTGCAGGAAGCAGATCTTTATACTGAGGTCATCCAATGGGAGCAGACATGCAGATTCCCACACAGGTGAATGATAATCAGTCACAAGCTGACAGCAGGGAAAGACAGACAAGGCTATGCAGCTTGCATGGAAAGACATCAGAACTGCCTGAGCTGCAGCACTACTTCCAGCAATAGCTGCTGCAGCAGCGATCATTACAGACACGCTGCGTGTCGACAGCATAGCTGTGATTTATGGGGGATAGCAGAGCACAGGGGGGGGGGCTTAAGGGGGATTGGGATAGCAACAGAGGCTGGGCTGTATAGGCAGACCCAGCCTCTGTGTGCAGCTAGCATTGTCAGAACCCCACCCAGGGCCGGTTCTAGACAGGCACATATAAGGGGGCAGACAGAAATTTGCAGGGGGTATAAAAAAAACACTGCGCCGCGCGTAGCGCGTCGCGCCGAAAAATGGGCGTGGTCATGCAGCAGACTGTGGGCGTGGTCATGGGTGGGGCCAAATATACATGACTTTAGCAGTGGTGTTAAAGGTCTGCTGGGATAGTTTGAGCTCTGCTGTAGTGTATCCCCCCAAAATATATGTGATCTGACAGCATTTCACCAAAAATACACTGCCAAGTTGCTGATGTATGGCACCCTTAAAGGAAACCAGAGATGATTGATACTGTTTTATACATACCCAGGTCTTCCTCCAGCCCCATGCACACAGATCGCTCCCACGCCGCCGTCCTCCGCTGCCTGCAGCTCCGGTATTGGGTCACGTTAGTTCAGCCAGTCTGCGCAAGAGGAACTGCGCTCTTTACGTATCTCTCCAGCGACCACCGGAGAGATACGTAGAGGGCACACTTCTCTTGCGTAGACTGGCAGAACTAACGGGACCCAATACCGCAGCAGCAGGCAGCGGAGGATGGCAGCGTGAGAGCGATCTGTGCGCATGGGGCTGGAGGAAGCCCCAGGTATGTATGCAACACTGTCAATCATCTCTGGTACACTTTAAGACATTCTTAATAGGAGACCAGCAGCAGCTACAAATGATTAAATTAGGATACACAAAGCTTAAGAAGCTAGGACAGGCAGTGAAAGAGTTAATAAAAGAAAATGCAGGCTGAAGTGAGCAGAGCAGATAAAAGAGCAGAGGGCAGATCAGTCAGTGAGACTGAATAGTGAAAAGAAGGGGGGTGAGCCATTACACAGAGTATACCTGACCTCTGTGCGGATTGTTCCTGCTCCCTGAGCTGCAGATAGGAATCAGTTAGTAATAAAAGAGTATCCCCTGCCCACCAATCATCACAGTAATGTGGGCACAGGTCCTCAGGTCAGTGTGGGAGGTCAGGGGACTCGTACATTATACACAACATAGCGTCCATCAGCAGCACACAAGCACAGTCTCACAGGCTGTGTCCTGTGTATGCAGAGAGCTGGGCGGCTGGGACTGGAGACATAAATCACTTGTCTTTTCCTCTCATGTCTCCCCAGCGCACCCATCGCTCTCCTTCAGATACAGATACTTGTGGCTGGCTGGCTGGCCGGGATCACATGGGGCCGGGCAGCCAATGAGAGAGCAGAGTGTCTCACTCCTCTCTCACTGGCTGCCTGGCCCCATGTGATACCCGACCAGGCTACTGAGTGTCTCTATCTCTGCCCCGCACAGCACAGTGGAGATAGGGAAGATGTGACTGCATTCCACGGACCAGGAAGCAGCAGCATATTTGAGGGGGCAAGAAGTCTATTTGAGGGAGCTCTGCCCCCTCTTGCCCCCCCCTAAAGCCGGCCCTGACCCCACCTCGGGTTCTCTTTAATACACAAACCTCTAGTTTACTCAGAAGCTAATTAAATTCCCTTTGACAAAATAAATTATCAGATTTATTTGAGCTTTATTAATTTATGTAAACAGTGCAGTTTTTTTTTATGTTTTAATGTAATTTTGTTTTTGAATGTTTCTGTGTTTAAAGGAAACCAGAGTTGAACTCTTTGGCACAAAATAAACATATCCCCTCGATAGATTTCACAAAATAAATACTATACCTGGTATTTTCGACGCCCTGGTGTGCTGTGTGCAAAATGAAATCACCATTTCTAAAAACCTCTTGTGACTAACAAATATAGATTTAAAAAAACGTTTTTCAATACACCCTTACACTAGCAGCTCCTCCCATCTCATCACAGCTCTCTGTGATGCTGCAAATATACAGAACAGGAAAGCAGAGCCAGAAGGGGTCAGGCTTGGGCTAGAGAAGACAGACTAAGCTATAATAATTCCTGAGCAAAGCCAGACTGAATGCTCAGTCGAGGATTTTATCAGGGCTGAAACAAGCAGGCTGAGCAGTGAAGGATGAAACAGAGAGCAGGGTAGGTGTTTTCTCTAATGTTCCCACTGATATATATGGTAAATACATGAGGGTGCTTCATCTCTGGTACACTTTATTGTTTTAGAACAAAAATGAAATGTTGAGTTTCTTACCACTTTAATAAGAAAATAGTCTAACTTTTTTTTGTGAGGGGAAGGCGGCTTCTGTAGCTGAAATCTTGATTTTAATTTTTTTTAAACATAAACTTAAATTGCTAGTTAAAAAATAAGCCAATGGAAGGCTCTGTTTGAAGGCCATTGATGATGCTTGACTGTCGTCATCAGGTTACTCTTCCTACAAGGGGTTGGGCCACAGACCAAGCTATTCAAATGGTGTACTGTACAGCATTAAAAGTCTATGCTCCAGCAAGTAATTAGTGAAGGGATTCCTGACTAGCAACTTCAAAATTAAATGTAATTTCAAAATAAAAATAAAATTCTATGACATCTATAAGTAGTACACATCACCTTGTATTTTCTATTAATGTTTTCTTATAGTTTTCATTCTATAATGCAATATTGCCCGCCTATAAAGTTCTCTCCATTAATTGTGCTCCTCATGATTATATTGCTCCTCCTTCTAAGAATAGCTGTGTAGTGCCTTTCCTGTAGATATCAACATAGGCATCTGCCTTGTTTGCTTATGCTTAAAAACTGCCCTGAGTATGCTTTATATCTTTTATTGATTTTACAGAGCCATGCCATTTTTTTCTACACACTTACAACTGTCTGTATAATACTTTCTATTTTGATCTAGTATACTGTACTATTTAGGATCATTTTTGCATATTTGCCTCTTGTTTAATTGTGTGCAGTGATGAACTCCTACCTATGTGTATTTTTACACTTTTGTGTTGTTTTGCTTATTCCATATCCACATTAAGTTATGTTAATTGATTGCTCCCAAAATATTAGTTTTGTGACAGGAATGTAAAACTAATATTGTGAGAGACAGACATGACTGCACTGTGGAAGATGTTGGCACTATGTAAATACACAATAACAATAATATACAGTAGTTTATGCTATGTTTTAATATAAATTCTTGCTGCATAGCCATCTCTGTGCATTCTTTCTGTGTGTATATGTCTGTTTCCTTTAAACATACAAAAAATAATAAAATATGGTATTATGAATGAGTGCAAAAGACAGTGGTAGAATCTTCCTTTTCTACAAAATTAAGTTCATCACATGCCAATACTTAAATAAAAAAAAATTGAAAAATGATAAAATTGACCATTTATGAACAAAACTTTAAAAAAGTTAGCATAAAAGATGCAACAACATATGATTAAAAAAAAGTGTTACGCTGTCTGCAGTAGCACATTATGTGGAAGCTACATTTTTACAAAGAGGAGAAGGAGTGATTGTAGAAGAGTTCGGCTATTGTTCTGTTCTTATGGTGAAGCAAGCCTTTTCCGCCAAACACTGTCATTACAAAATGTTAAATTATGTCTTTGCCATGTAACTTTCCTATTACTCCCATTTCCTCTAACCTCTTTGACATTCTTCTGTCCAGACATCTTCATTTAAAAACGTTTACACTTCTTACTTATGTTATTTTGTAAGAAGCAGCGCAACATTTAGCTGCTGTTTCAGTTGCACCTAGGGACTCAGGTTCTATTTTGTGGACTATATTAATGATAGTAATAAAGAAAAATTCTACTTTCAAGACATTCAGTACTGTAATTTGATGTTTAGTAACTTTACCAGTTTGCAAAGGTTTTTGTTTTAGCCAAACTAAAACAAACAAGTCAACATTTTTACTTTCTTGTAACACCTTGCCAGAATGCTTATCTCTCTACTTGTGGAACTGGCATTCAGTTTTCAGTCCATTTTTAATGACAATAAAGCAGTCCCTTTATTCAGCTCTTTATGAATGGCAAACAGTATTTCAGCTTACCTTGGTTTGTTTGTTTTTTGTGCATATGAAGCAATGTGTTTAGGTGTTCAAAAAAAAATAATTGAATAATAAGAAAATTACATCAGTCTCTTTAAGTGTGCTGCCATCATTTCAAAGGCATTGCCAGAGATCTTCAGGCATCTACTATGGGAATATTATAAGTAAGTCTGCTATTAGTTACTAACAGATTGTTTATTGGGAGTGTTACAGTGTTTCTGCTAGTCATTATCTTAGTGCAGGTGTTGAAAACGATTAGTGAAGGCTCCAGCTTTGTGCAGATAAGGACTCACACAGGAGGTCGGGACATTGTAGGCTGTCTGTGTATGAAGCAGGTAATTTGGGTGCCTATGGGCAGCTGCTAAAATGGGCACTGTATAGTCTGAAATCGGCACCGGAGTATGGTTTTTAATGATTGACTGTTGCTATGACCACCACCTGGATGTATTCAGTCTGTTTGTTTGTGTCTTAAAACACACCTAAGCAGAAAAATAAACTTATGAGATCACGAATTGTATTTGTAGTACAGCAAAGAAAAAGAACATAAGTAGCAAAGAAAAGAGTCTCATATTGTTTTCCAGTACAGGAAGAGTTAAGAAACTTCAATTGTTATCTATGCAAAAGAGCTTCTCTGAGCTCTTCGACCTAATTGGATAGAAGACAGTGCTGTTTTCTCTCACTGTTTCTTGTTTGTTTAAGGTTTTTTTCCTAGTCAATTCAAAGGGTCATTAGCTCTGCTCTGTTTCAAAGTTTAACCACTGAATGTTTATAGTACAGTATATCTACACCCCTGAAAACTTTATCTAAGCTTCAGGGGTGTAAATATACGTACTCCGCCGCTATCACCGCTGTGTGCACTCCCGCTAGCTCATGCGCATGCTTTTGCTCTCATTCTCACTGTTGCCCATTAGCCCGGAGATTAATAAATAGGAACGCAGTCCAATCAGCGGGGAGTGAAGAGACGCGGGCAGGGACCGGAGCTATGGAGGAGGCGGGAGAGCGGCAGAGATTGATAGGCAATTGTAAACAGCCGGCTAGTGACACGCTGCGTGTCTACAGCGCGGCTGTGATTTATGGTGGGCAGAGCAGAGCGCAGGGGGGTCCTGGAGGGACAATATATAGCGACAGAGGCTGGTGATTATACAGTGGCTTGCAAAAGTATTTGGCCCCTTTGAAGTTTTCCACATTATGTCATATTACTGCCACAAACATGAATACATTTTATTGGAATTCCACGTGAAAGACCAATACAAAGTGGTGTACACGTGAGAAGTGGAACGAAAATCATAAACATTTTTTACAAATAAATAACTGCAAAGTGGTGTGTGCATAATTATTCAGCCCCCTTAGTCAATACTTTGTAGAACCACCTTTTGCTGCAATTACAGCTGCCAGTTTTTAAGGGTATGTCTCTACCAGCTTTGCACATCTAGAGACTGAAATCCTTGCCCATTCTTCTTTGCAAAACAGCTCCAGCTCAGTCAGATTAGATGGACAGTGTTTGTGAACAGCAGTTTTCAGATCTTGCCACAGATTCTCGATTGGATTTAGATCTGGACTTTGGCTGGGCCATTCTAAAACATAGATATGTTTTGTTTTAATCCATTCCATTGTTGCCCTGGCTTTATGTTTAGGGTCGTTGTTCTGCTGGAAGGTGAACCTCCACCCCAGTCTCAAGTCTTTTGCAAACTCCAAGAGGTTTTCTTCCAAGATTGCCCTGTATTTGGCTCCATCCATCTTCCCATCAACTCTGACCAGCTTCCCTGTCCCTGCTGAAGAGAAGCACCCCCAGAGCATGATGCTGCCACCACCATATTTGACGGTGGGGATGGTGTGTTCAGAGTGATGTGCAGTATTAGTTTTCTGCCACACATAGTGTTTTGCATTTTGGCCAAAAAGTTCCATTTTGGTCTCTTCTGACCAGAGAGCCTTCTTCCACATATTTGCTGTGTCCCATACATGGCTTTTGGCAAACTGCGAACGGGACTTCTTATGCTTTTCTGTTAACAATGGCTTTCTTCTTGCCACTCTTCCATAAAGGCCAACTTTGTGCAGTGCACGACTAATAGTTGTCCTATGGACAGATTCCCTCACCTGAGCTGTAGATCTCTGCAGCTCGTCCAGAGTCACCATGGGCCTCTTGACTGCATTTCTGATCAGCGCTCTCCTTGTTTGGCCTGTGAGTTTAGGTGGATGGCCTTGTCTTGGTAGGTTTACAGTTGTGCCATACTCCTTCCATTTCTGAATGATCGCTTGAACAGTGCTCCGTGGGATGTTCAAGGCTTTGAAAATCTTTTTGTAGCCTAAGCCTGCTTTAAATCTCTCAAGAGCCTTATCCCTGAACTGTCTGGTGTGTTCTTTGGACTTCATGATGTTGTTGCTCCCAATATTCTCTTAGACAACCTCTGAGGCTGTCACAGAGCAGCTGTATTTATACTGACATTAGATTACACACAGGTGCACTCTATTTAGTCATTAGCACTCATCAGGCAATGTCCATGGGCAACTGACTGCGCTCAGACCAAAAGGGGCTGAATAATTATTTTATTTGTAAAAAATGTTTGGAATCAAGTATGATTTTCATTCCTCTTCTCACGTGTACACCACTTTGTATTGGTCTTTCATGTGAAATTCCAATATCATTGATTCAGGTTTGTGGCAGTAATGTTTTTTTTTTGCATGTAGACACAGCGTTTAGTGAGTGGCACTCCCTACCATATGATTAGCAGGTGTCAGTGACAAAAAATGGCAGGCAAACAGTTGTTCCTCTCACCTCCCTTCCAGTAACTCCTTGTGTGTGGTTTGCTCAGACGTGTGCACTTCGGAACAGCACTATAGAAGTGACAGCTATTGGAACTGCAGGAACAAAGGAGAAAGAGATATCCGGGCACCTTCCGTCTTCAAATTTATTGTGCAATGTCCACATTCATTAGGGTTACATACCACAGGTGCATTCCACGGGTGGTCTATATGGTGGCTGTGATGGCATCCCCACCTCCATCTATGTGGTGGCATCCCCACCTCCATCTCACAGCCACCATATAGACCACCCGTGGAATGCACCTGTGGTATGTAACCCTAATGAATGTGGACATTGCACAATAAATTTGAAGACGGAAGGTGCCCGGATATCTCTTTCTCCTTTGTTCCTGTTGTGGCAGTAATGTGACAAAATGTGGAAAACTTCAAGGGGGCCGAATACTTTTGCAAGCCACTGTATGCACAGGCAGCCTCTGTCTGCTATTAGGATTCTTAGAATCCACCTCGGGTTCTCTTTAAAGCAGTAGGATCAGCCATACTATGCCAGGGAAAAAAAACACATATATAAGTAGATAAATACTTGATCTACTTACATAACACATGTATTATACTGTCCACGTTTTGGATTTCAGTGAATGTTATATAGTAAATGACGAGAATTCTGTTCCTGGTGGGGGCCATGTCTTTTGCCCACAGTTAAGGCTAACTCGTGATGTCATTTCTGCCCTTTAGTTTTTTTCTTGTCTCCTCCAATCGCTGAGTCACCTCAGCCTTGCTTGTAAACACAAGTGAGTAGGGGATTAGGTTTCAGATAAGAAGCTGGCAGGGAAATAAAGGGAAGAGGAGGAATAGATTATCGATAAAAAGAACCCCCAGCATGCAATTATTTGGCACGACTACTAAAGGGTCAGTGTTTCCTTAAGTATGTGATAACTCCAAATCATAACAGCAGAAAAAGTTTTAAAAGTTTTGAATGCAGGCTTAGCATCTTTATCACTTAATACACTCAGACCAGTTGCTGTTGAAATTAGATTTTTATGGTGACGATACCGCTTTAAAGAGAAACCGTAACCAATAATTGAACTTCATCCCAATCAGTAGCTGATACCCCCTTTCCCATGAGAAATCTATTCCTTTTTTCAAACGGATCATCAGTGGGCTCTGTATGGCTGATTTTGTGGTGAAACCCTTCCCACAGTGTGATGTCAGCGCCTCACAGCTCTGAGGTCCTGAAATCAAACTGTGGGAGCCGTGTTGCATTGGGGGAAATAACAGCTGTTTCCAGCTGCCAAAAAAGCAAGCAGCATCTACTTCCAGTGACATCACCTGCCAGCAGTAAAAATGTCACCATGTGATAAAATGTCTGAATGTAAATCAGGGAGAGGAAAGTTTTTACAATGGGCAAACACTGATTAAATCATTTATACATAATTATTGTAAAAATGAAGCACTTTATTACATTATTTTCAGTGGAGTTCCTCTTTAACCAGTGTTCACATGCTAGATGAAACTCGGCGGAGGTGGCTGATAACAACTGCTTCTGCTGAGAACAGTGGCCCCCAATGCCTCCCCCACAACCCGGCCAGCAATCAGCCTGGTGGATTGACCGAGCCAAGGGTTGTCCAAGAGCATTGTTCCCCCCACTCACCCTAGCCGAGGCATGACGTCACTCGCTCCTAAAGTCCTTTTATGAGACATTTTAGATGAGTGTCATTAACTAGTTCTGTACTGCTGGTACATTTATCTACGCCCCTGGCAACTTCACTTAACAACCAGGGGGCGTAGATACACGTACCTGTTTGATTACCTCACCATTCCTGATTGCCGTGCCGCAGACCACCACAATGTTGCCGTTTTGTGATCAGGGAATGAGAAAAGCTTGTTCTCAAACCCAATCACACTGCCTGTAATGAATGAGAGCTGGTGACGCAGCCTCTCATACACAAAAGCCAAGCGTCAACAGTACTTCTGTGTTCTATTAATATAACACAGAAGTAAGTGTAGCAGTGGAGTAACAATAGGGGCTGCAGCCCCTGCAACTGGATGGGGGCCCCCTCAGGGCTGTTATGGGGGAGGAGGGGTTACAGCATGAGGTGAGAGCGATTGCGCCACATCAGCGGGGGGGGGGGGGTCACTAACCCCCTCCCTCACCTCAGGCTCTCCCCTCCTGCATTAATAGGCATCAGCAGCGGCAGAAGAAACACAAGCATACCTCTGTGTTTCACCGCTGAGGTGTGATCACTAAGTGCCACATAGAGGTATGCCTGTGTTCCTGCTGCCACTGCTGCCACCTATTAATGCAGGAGGGGAGCACGTTGAGGGGAGAGCCCGAGGTGAGAGGGGGGAGCGGCCCCCTACCCGCCGATGTGAGGCCAACGCTCTCCCTTCATACTGTGACCCATACAAATTTTCGCAGGGGGCCCAGTGATTTCTAGTTACACCTCTGAAGTGTACCACCATCTTGAGGCCAAAAAGTAAAAATGCACCCTAACACACCATGACATACATAAAATACATTTACATACCTACATTTTTATTAGATTTTAACCCCTTACACCCCTACCCTATAGTTACCAAAATAAAACACTTTAAAGGGGGCTTAGATGCTTTCCTTGCGTTGAAAGACATCCATGGACACAATTACTAGGTAATGCCTAATGATGTTGATCCAGGGATTTTATCTGATTGCCATCTGGAGCGGGAAGGAATTTTTTTGCCTTTTGGGGCTAATTGGACCATGCCTAGTAAGGGTTTTTTCGCCTTCCTCTGGATCAACAGAGATATGTGAGGGAGCAGGCTGGTGTTGTACTTTGTTCTCTGGTTGAACTAGATGGACGCATGTCTTTTTTCAACCAAAATAACTATGTAACTGTGTAACTATGTAAAAAAAAGTCACCATTTTTTTTAAAATACATGCATAGTTACCTTATGCACTTTTTAATATGTTTGCCATGAGAGTATATTACTATTAATTTTGCAAATAAAGGCTCGTAATTATTGTTATAGTACTAAAAAAATACACCTTTATTTCCAGATAAAATATCATCGTCATACATTGTACTAGGGACACAATTTAATTGTTGTAATAGCCGGGACAAATGGGCAAATAAAATGTGTTGGTTTTATGTACTGAAGCACATTTTATTTCAAAACTATAATGGCTGAAAACTGAGAAATATTTTTTTTTTCCTTTTTTTCTTATGATTCCTTTTAAAATGCATATAAAATAATTATTTGCAAAAAAGTACCAACCAAAGAAAGCCTAATTTGTAGCAAATAAAACACGATATAGACCATTTCAATGTGATAAGTAACAGTAAACTTATTGGCTAATGAATGGGAGGAGCGTTATGTGAAAATCGCTTAGGTTTTTAAGGGGTAAAAACCTGTGGTGGGGAAGTGGTTAAACTGTCAGGCAGGAAAGTAAAAGTGAAAACTTTCCTTCATTAATCTGCTAGTTTAAAAGTGATCGGCTAGTTTATATACAGTATATATATTCACATTTGCCTATAAATAAGTACATGAAAACTTTGCCACACTCATGTATCCACAGATACACACAGCACCAGCACCCTCACCAGTTTTCTTGTAGTATGAGAGCTTTCCTGCACAGTGTGTTTATACTATTCAAAATGTGTTGCTACACGGAGGTGGTAAAATTGGTCAATCAAACTTGGAAGTGTGTACCAGGCTTTAAATGGTATACTACAGCCAGCATCTTATCTGCTAGGATTCAGTCTGCCTCTTCACACATTGCCAGCTCTGCCCTGACTTCTTCCCCACCATTTTACTTGCAGCCTGAAAATTCTCTATCAGCAGAATAATAGTCTCTAACGGTAGAAGGAGTAGATCCCTTATATTCTTACCTCTGCCAAGTTACTTTTGTAGTGTCGTAGATGCACCATAGCAACCGTATGCATGCAGTAGCAACTCCTTACTAAGAAGGTACAATGCCCCCTGGCTCCAAGATCGTTTTCAAGGCACACTTTTAAGTGTCCTATGCCTAGAAATGGCCTTGCTGAAGTCTGTGGCATAATTGAAAATCCCTTCTCTGAGGCTCCTATCATGATCTCACAAAGTACCAGCCTTGTCATGTGAATGTTATCATCACTGTGGCTGTGATTGGCAGACGCTTCTTCTAGTCCTGCTGGGTGGACGTTACAATAGCTGTGGTTGCCATTGGTAGCTCTCCTTATAGGGGGGTAGGGTTATAAGTTGCCTAGGGAGGGAGGATTATTAGTTGCCTGGGGAGGGGTATTAATTGCCCGGGGGAGGGTTATTAGTTGCCTGGGGAGGGAGGATAATTAATTACCCTGGGGTAGGGTTATCAGTTGCCTGGGGGGAGGGTTAATAGTCACCCAGGGGGAGGGTTATTAGTTTCCTAGGGAGAGGGTTATTAGTTGCCCAGGGGAGGGTTATTAGTTGCCTGGGGAGGGAAGGGTTATTAGTTACTCGGGGGTTATTAGTTGCCTGGGGGAGGGTTATAAGTTGCCTGGGGGTAGGGTTATTAGTTTCCTAGGGAGGGAGGTTTATTAGTTGCCTGGGGGGAGGGTAATTAGTTGCCTGGAGGAGGGTTATTAGTTGCCTGGGGAGGGAGGGTTCTTATTTACCCTGGGGTAGGGTTATTAGTTGCTGGGGGGGGGGGTTATTAGTCACCCAGGGGGAGGGTTATTAGTTTCCCAGGGGGAGGGTTATTAGTTGCCTGGGGGGAGGGTTATTAGTTACCCGGGGAGGGAGGGTTATTAGTTGCCTGGGAAGGAGGGTTATTGGTTGCCTGGGGAAAGGGTTATTAGTTGCCCAGGGAGGGAGGGTTATTAGCTGCCCGGGGGAGGGTTATTAGTTGCCCAGGGGGAGGGTTATTAGTTGCCTGGGAAGGAGGGTTATTAGTTGTCTGGGGGGAGGGTTATTATTTGCCTAGGGAGGGAGGGTTATTAGTTGCCCGGGGGGAGGGTTATTAGTTGCCTGGGGGAGGATTATTAGTTGCCCAGGGAGGGACGGTTATTAGTTGCCCGGGGAGAGGGTTATCAGTTGCCTGGGGGAGGGTAATTAGTTGCTTGTGGAGAGTTATTCGTTACCTGGGTAGGGGTATTAGTTGCCTGGGGAGGGTTATTAGTTGCCTGGGGAGGGAGGGTTAATAGTTGCGCAGGAGGGAGGGTTAATAGTTGCGCAGGAGGGAGGGTTTTTAGTTGCCCGGGGAGAATTATTAAGTTACCTGGGGGAGGGTTATTAGTTGCCCGGGGGTGGGTTGTTAGTTACCCGGGGAGGGTTATTATTTGCCAGGAGGGTAGTTGCCTGGGGGAGGGTTTTTAGTTGCCTGGGGGAGAGTTATTAGTTACCCGGGGAGGGTTATTAGTTGCCTGGGGAGGGAGGGTTATTAGTTATCTGGGGAGGGTTATTAGTTGCTCGAGGGTGGGTTGTTAATTGCCTGGGGAAAGAAGTGTATTTGTTGCCTGGGAGGGAGGGGCTTTAGTTGCTCACCAGGGGAGGGTTCTGTGTGAGAGTAGGGAGAGGTTAGGCCACAGTGAAATATCCGCAAATATTGGCGATTTTTCACTATATTATTATTATTATTTAGTATTTATATAGCGCCGACATATTACGCAGCGCTGTACAGTGTGTATATATATATATATATATATATATATATATATATATATATATATATATATATGTATATATATATATATATATATATATAAATACAGAGGGTGCTGCAGCACACAACAGGAAAATAGTGACATGGG
Organism: Hyperolius riggenbachi; assembly: GCF_040937935.1. Lineage (NCBI taxonomy): Eukaryota > Metazoa > Chordata > Amphibia > Anura > Hyperoliidae > Hyperolius > Hyperolius riggenbachi. The sequence goes on along the minus strand of NC_090650.1, from coordinate 68,362,406 downwards.
CTCTTGGTTACGCTTTAACGCGTTTAAGCTCACCAACTGCGCCAAAGTGTCCCCGATCTGGTGAGTCCTACTCTAACCAGGCAAAAATGCTCGTTTTTATCAGCGTTCTAGTGGGAACCATGCCAAAAGCCCAGGGGTCAGCTAAAAGGGAGAAATGAAATTAAAATTATATATATATTGTCTTGTCACTAACTGTCCCTCAAAGGAACTCACAATCTAATCCCTACCATTGCCATATGTCTATATTATGTAGTGTAAGTACTGTAGTCTAGGGCCAATTTTTTTTATTTTTTTTAGGGGGAGCCAATTAACTTATCTGTATGTTTTTGGAATGTGGGAGGAAACCGGAGTGCCCGGAGGAAACCCACGCAGACACGGAGAGAACATACAAACTCTTTGCAGATAGTGCCCTGGCTGGGATTAAAACCAGGGACTCAGCGCTGCAAGGCGAGAGAGCTAACCACTACGCCACCGATACAACCTATATCAATAAGGTTGTAAAATATCAGTACATTTACCAATATTCTACTACCGCTATAACATGCTCCCTTTACCGTTTTTTCCCAATTACATCCGCGGCGTGGCCCAATTTAGCGCATCACGTTTTAAAATGTATGCTGTCTGTGCTATATGGCTAATATATGTCAATTAAAGGACTAACTAAGGACAGTAATTGCAGAGGGTTTTGTACAGCAGTCAGAACATCCTACGCCTATTCTGTTTTATTTGTGTGCTCAGCTGCCTGTCTGAACTTCAGCTTTAAAGCACACAAATCATTATGCAAAAGGGGAACCATTCTTTATCTTCATAAAATATTAGCACTCACTATGTCCACATGTTAATTGGTTTTCTGGTAACATAACCACAAGTGCCAGTCCTTCTCATTGAAGAGCAAGCAAACATCCTGCTTAACAACACAAGCATGTCCCATTTTATCATTTGGCTTATCCAATCTCAAAATCAAACATATTATTAAGATTCATTTGCTAGGGTACCGTTTATGTTTTCTGGTTCATAGTTTGATACGGCACGTGATTATACCTTAAAGTGAACCTCCGGACTAAAAATCTACTCAGCAGAACTGAAAAGGCTTGGTGTTTTTTTTAACAGTTTCACAGCATCAGAGCTTTGTTTTTCTTACCAAAGCACATTTTTAGCTGCATGTTTAGCTAAGCTCCACCCATCAAAGAAAACAGCCCGGGCTTTTTTTCCCGGATGCTGTGCAAAGCATGATGGGATTTACTATGTTTTTATTCACGTTGCCTAGCAACTGGGAGGGGTGATCAGCACACAGGACAGTTGGAATTGTGTCTCATGCTCCCTGTCACCTCCTTTCAACCAAAAAGATGGCTGCCCTCGTGAAATCAGACATTTACCTGTTCTTTTAAAACAGGGTGGGTAAGAGATTATATTACCAATCTATTTTAATTAGCATAACTAATGTAACTTAATGACAGTAAGTTTGTTTAGGCTGAAGTTCCTCTTTAAAGTGTACCTGAGGTGACATGTGACAGAATGAGATAAACAGGTGTATGTAGAGGGCAAAACATACTAATAACCAGGCTGTTTTACTTGTTTTATTTTGCTGCCTGAAAGAGTTAATTTTCAAGCATAGACGTTACTGCTTCTTCTTTTTTCGGTAGATTGTCAGGAATATAGTAAGCATCACTGATAAGCAAATTACAGCCATAAAAGTTGTCCCAGCAGAAATCAACTTCTGAGGGAAGGTGGGTGGGGAGAGATAGAAAAAGGTCAATAGTTCATGTACTTTCACTCTGGATCACTGCCACTGAGCAGAGACAACAAGACATTCAATCTACTCTGTGAATGTTTGAATATAAAATAAAAACATGTGGGGTATCTAAAAAAAAAGTCATTTTTAGGAGTAGGAGGATAAATACAATTGTTTATCTCATTATTTTATTTTCCCCTTAGGTTTACAGAGGTTGGACAAAATAATGGAAACACCTAACAGTTTGGCATCGTAATATTTGAACATGTTTTTAGCAAACAAAAATTGATATATGTTAATTTTTTTTGTTTATTATTTTTATTTGATATGTTTCATTAAAATTATTGTTTTTTTACAGATATTTAAACCAAAGTTGGTTATAATTTATAAAAATGGCAGATCTCTCAGACTTTCAAGGAGGCCAAATTGTTGGTGCTCGTATGGCAAGCGCTACTGTAACAGAAATTGCACGAATGCTTGGCATTTCAAGAGGTACTGTCTCAAAAGTAATGACTGCCTTTGAAAGAGAAGAAGAAACATCCTCAGCAAAGTACAATTGTGGCCAAAAGTCGAAGTTGTCTGAGAGAGACCGTTGGACTCTAAATGGAATTGTTAGAAAAGCTTGCAAGACGACGGCTCCTAAAATCACTGCAGAGCTGAATGAATGCCTACAAAACCCAGTTTCCACAAAAACTGTCCGTCGGGAGCTGCACAAATCTGGATTCCATGGAAGAACTGCAATTAGAAAACCTCTGCTCTCAAAGACAAATGTTTCAAAGCGTTTAGAGTGGTGTAGAAACCACTAGAATTGGTCCCTCGAGCAGAGGAAAAATTTTATTTTCTCTGATGAATCATCGTTTACCTTATTTCCGACCTCCGGCCGAGTGTACGTTTGGAGACAGCCAAAAGAAGCATTTTATCCGGACTGCCTTCTCCCAACCGTAAAACATGGCGGGGGTCCTGTGATGATCTGGGGTGCTATTTCTTAGAAACCCGCTGGACTAATGATTTCCCTTCATGGAAGAATTAACAGCCGAGACTATTTAGGAATTTTGGGCGACCAAGTTCATCCTATGGTTCAAGAACTGTCTCCGGAGGGGAATGCCATCTTTCAAGATGATAATGCCCCAATCCATACAGCTAGAATTGTTAAAGGGAACCTGTAGTGAGTAAAATTATTTAAAATAAACACATGACGTAGCTGCAAATGAATATTACATACTAACGTCACCGTTAGTTCCTCCCAGAAGCTCACCATTTTCTTCTTACAGCGATCCCTTCCAGTTCTGACAATATTTTGTCAGAACTGAAATATACCAGTTAATATCATTTATATATCAGCAGCTGTCAGTCACAACTGAATGTGCAAAGTAATGTCCATGTTTCCCTATGGCTCAAGTCGGCGATATTACAGTTTAACAGTGTGCTGACCAGGAAGCTGTTATGTGGCAATGGCCATTTTTAAAATGGAGGACAGAGAATTCCATTGATCAAAGTGGACAAATGGGACGCAGGAGAGGAGAAAGAGATTGAGTAGTAGACTACACAGGAGGTAAGTATGACCCGTGAATGGTTATTTTGACGTTTTATTTTCAGTTCAGGTTCTCTTTAAAGAATGACACAAGGAACATTATAATGAAGTTGAGCATCTCATCTGGCCACCACAATCCCCAGACCTCAACATTATTGAGCATTTATAGTTGTTATTAGAGATTCAAGTAAGAAGTCGATTTCCGCCGCCATCGTCTCGAAAAGAACTGGAGGGTGTTTTAACTGAAGAATGGCCTAAAATTCCTTTGTAACAATTTTGTGTGAATCAATACCTCAGAGAATTGAGGCTGTAATTGCAGAGAAAAGGTGGACCTACGCCATATTAAAATATATTTTGTTGATTTTCAAGGTATTTCCATTATTTTGTCCAACCCTTGTACTTTGAGGATACACCACCGTGACATGTCCGATGGGCATTTGACAGGGGCTGTCGTTGCCTGTCACTTTTATGATTCAATAAAGTAACAGAGCTAATAATACTTATTGGTGTGGTGCTGATCCTTTGCTTGAATCCTGGATTGTGACCCCTTGGTACAGGGGTGAGGGTCTGGGGCACACACATGAAATCAGCCTGGTTGGGTGCTCCCGGAATCAAGTTTACATGTCAGATGGGTCCGGCTTTTATTGCCATGTTATGGGTTTAAACTATATTGACCGATGTACAATATGATCACCCCAAATAAAAGAATTATAAAAACTGACAATGAGATAAATAGCACAATATTTCCTGTGAAGACTTCTGTAAAAGTTTAAAATCTCAGTATGTTTCTAGGTTTCCAGAGACACCGGGAGGCAAAATAGGTCATTATGGCACACGGGCCATTCCCGCTCTGGCCATAGACCACAATGTAATTTGTAGCTATGGCGGCGCCTAGTGAGTAATTTTGACATTGGGGTTCAGCTATTATAGCCAAACTCTGGCTTAAAGGGAAGGTTCAGGGAGTATAAAAAAAAAAAAAAATCCAAATCCACTTACCTGGGGCTTCCTCCAGGACGTGCCCTCGGCGCCGCTCCGCAGGCTCCCGGTGGTCTCTGGTGGCGCGCCCGACCTGGCCAGAACTATTGAGCCTGCGCAGTACAGCCTGGAGGACGTCCGATGATGTCAGCGCGCACCAGTGAGACACAGATTGGAGCACACAAGAAGCCAGCCGGCCTGGCAAGGTCGGGCGTGCCACCAGAGACCACCGGGAGCCTGCGGAGCGGCGCCGAGGGCATGTCCTGCCTGCCACGGGCTGGAGGAAGCCCCAGGTAAGTGGATTTGGATTTTTATTTTTTTTATACTCCCTGAACCTTCCCTTTAATGGTAGCAGTAATTAGGGCCCTGGGGTTTAGCTAACATATAGCCAAGCTCTGGACAGTGGCAATGTCACAAAGCAGCTTATGAAGGAACTCCTGACAGAGGCAATGGCTCTAAGTGGCTTATGAAGGAACTCCTGACCAAGGCAATGGCTCTAAGCGGCTTATGAAGGAACTCTGGACAGGGGTGGTGGCAGCGGTGGGGTAACTAAGTAGCATGAAGCCAAACATACTATAACAACAATAACAGGGTGAGTTTTTTGGCTGTCCAAGTTCCAATCGGCTGTGGCACACTACTTCTGGTAGGACTAGGATAATCAGAGCAGTGTTTGGCAAAGGTGTGTGTGTGTGTGTGTGGGGGGGGGGGGGGATTAGTGTTCGGCATAGGTGGGTGCAGGGGCGTCTGTGTCATTAGGCAACTCTAAATTTTTGCCTATGGCGCAGTTGGTGGCAGTGGGCGCTCCTCTGTGCGTGTGTTTATTTATTTATTTTTCTTTCAGCCAGCCAGGTCGGCGCCGGCTGTGACAGGCAGCTCAGCCTGTGCACGGCGCCGCCTACTGGTCCGTCCCCTTCCTCTTCTCCGTTCAGAGCCTCCGAGCAGCACGCACGTTACTTTATATGTGCAGTGCGTGCTGCCGCCTACTGGTCCACCCCCTCTCTCCGCCCTCTCTCCTTCTCTGTGCTGACTGGTGCTGAGCGTGCGATCGTCGCACGCTGATTTACACACCAGCGCCGCCCCTAACTCCGCCCCCGTCTGTCACATATGGTTGAAGTGACGGCCCAGGGCGGCTGGCTTGGCTACACAAATGCAGAGGCGACACCGGCTCACAGTGAGTGCCCTCTGCCTCTGCTGCTCGCAGGCTCAGCTCTTGAACATTTTTTTATATGCCCCCCTGGCTGGCCCTGATTACCATCCCCCCCTCCCTCCCACGCTCGCCCCTATATATCCCTTTACAGGCAGTGGCTCCTATAAATAAATATGACAGGCAACGACAAAAAAAAAAAAATGACAGCTGGGACAGACAAGACCGTTGCTGTTTAGTGGCTGTATTTCCTGGTGAACGCTGGCCACATTATGATTATTTCCTGGGGAACGCTGGCCACATTATGATTATTTCCTGGTGAACGCTGGCCACAATACGATTATTTCCTGGGGAACGCTGGCCACATTACGATTATTTCCTGGGGAACACTGGCCACATTACGATTATTTCCTGGGGAACGCTGGCCACATTACGATTATTTCCTGGGGAACGCTGCCCACATTACGATTATTTCCTGGTGAACGCTGGCCACATTACGATTATTTCCTGGGGAACGCTTGCCACATTATGATTATTTCCTGGGGAACGCTGGCCACATTATTATTATTTCCTGGTGAACGCCGGCCACATTACGATTATTTCCTGGGGAACGCTGGCCACATTACGATTATTTCCTGGGGAACGCTGGCCACATTACGATTATTTCCTGGGGAACGCTGCCCACATTACGATTATTTCCTGGGGAACGCTGGCCACATTAAGATTATTTCCTGGTGAACGCTGGCCACATTACGATTATTTCCTGGGGAACGCTGGCCACATTACGATTATTTCCTGGGGAACGCTGGCCACATTACGATTATTTCCTGGGGAACGCTGGCCACATTACGATTATTTCCTGGGGAACGCTGCCCACATTACGATTATTTCCTGAGGAACGCTGGCCACATTATGATTATTTCCTGGTGAACGCTGGCCACATTATGATTATTTCCTGGTGAATGCTGGCCACATTATGATTATTTCCTGGTGAACGCTGGCCACATTACGATTATTTCCTGGTGAACGCTGGCCACATTACGATTATTTTTATGGGGAACGCTCGCCACATTACGATTATTTCCTGGGGAACGCTGGCCACATTACGATTATTTCCTGGGGAACGCTGGCCACATTACAATTATTTCCTGGGGAACGCTGGCCACATTACGATTATTTCCTGGGGAACGCTGGCCACATTATGATTATTTTCTGGTGAACGCTGGCCACATAAGATTATTTCCTGGTGAACGCTGGCCACATTACGATTATTTTCTGGGGAACGCTGGCCACATTACAATTATTTCCTGAGGAACGCTGGCCACATAAGATTATTTCCTGGTGAACGCTGGCCACATTACGATTATTTTCTGGTGAACGCTGCCGCATTATGATTATTTCCTGGGGAACGCTGGCCACATTACGATTATTTTCTGGTGAACGCTGGCCACATTACGATTATTTCCTGGGGAACGCTGGCCACATTACGATTATTTTCTGGTGAACGCAGGCCACATTCCGATTATTTTCTGGTGAACGCTGGTCACATTACGATTATTTCCTGGGGAACGCTGGCCACATTACAATTATTTTCTGGTGAACTTTTTAAGGAAAATAGCGCTCGCTCCAAAATAACACTTCATACAATATAGTGGATAGTCCACTATTTGCATATATAGTCAACTCAAGGACCACAGATAATGTCCACAAAAAATGAATCACTCATAAGTTGTTCAGAAAGTCCTAGAAGAAATCAAGTGCTGCAGCTCAGTCTCTGGGTTATAGCCAGTAGTTCAATCAGAATAAAATTTCAAAGTTGCGCTCTTGACATAAAATGTAGGCATGTACCATGCCCCCCTTCAGGAATCCACTCACCAGATGTTGGGATCTGCCACCAGACCACTAGGCGCATTCGGGGTGTATGGCCCCCCGTCACCCTCTAGGCAGTCAGCTAGTCCTCCGCTGTCCACTCCGTATCTGGCTAGGAGTTGTCTTCCTTTTAGGGCTGTAGTAGTAAAAAACACACGGGAAGACCAGCTTCCAATAGTGTGATTCTGTATTTATTTAGTAAAAAAGTTTGTTAAAAACAATATTGCACGGGTAGCACTAAACAAATAGAAGGATTCCGCTCCCATAGGCAGCCAGAAAACCCCCAATGTAGATCTACCGTGCGTCTAAGAAAAAACGCTGCTGAGACGCCAAGCCGGTGCACCGGTATCCCAGCCTGCGTCCAAGCGTGATGACGTCACTCCGTGGCTCCGCCCTACGCGTTTCGTTGCTTAGCAACTCATCAGGGGCTACACGGAGTGACGTGTGCGCCCAAATTTAATGCTGTAAAGGCCGCCTACTGGGAGGTGACTCCTCCTTTACATCCTTAAAGGTCTGAGGAGAGTTTATTAATACAATTCTACGCTAGACCGCATCTAGCGTGGCACAACATTCTAAAATGATTAGTATTCTTCCAATACTAAAGACACTAGAAAGGTATTCTTGTGTGCACACATAAAAAATAAATCTTTATATAATTATCAGGCCAGCGTTCAAAACAATTTCGGCTCGCTTTTGCTGTGTGCTTTGTTAGACAATACCAAACCAGCTATATGATTGGCAAAACATTTTATCCACCTAAGGTGGAAGTAAAATTAGAAAGACCATGAAAGAAAAACAGCTGGTCGTTAGACCAGCAGATAAAGGAGGGGGAGTCATTATGACCAATATACAATATGATACAGAACTAAATAGACTGGTAAAGGATGCATCTACATATGCAGAATTAACAGAAAATCCCACAAAAGTTTACCTAGAGGAACTTAGGGAGATACTAAAGCAAGGTCTCGGTGAAGGCCTATTGAATGATAATGAATTTGATTATTTGATCCCGTCTGCTCCTAGGGTACCTGTCATATATCAGGTGCCCAAGGTTCACAAGGACCCAGTGTGCCCACCAGGTAGGCCCATTATAAGCGGCATAGGTTCGATCACTCATAGGCTGGGCCAGTATTTGGACGACATGCTGCAGCCAGCCGTGGCCTTGGTGCCCCATTTGTTGAAGGACACCAGGCATGCCTTGCAGGTGTTTGACCAGATTAAGGTTGAGCCACGGATGCTGCTGGTCACGGCAGACGTGGCTTCGCTTTATACGAATATACCGCACGGGCCGGGGGTGGAGGCCACCAGAACATACCTAGCTCGGACTGGAATGATAGACAGACAAGTGGACTTTATTGTACAATTACTAGAATTTGCCCTTAAAAGAAACTATTTTTGGTACAACGGCCACTACTATGTACAGATCAGGGGCTGTGCCATGGGGGCGGGGTTTGCCCCCAGCTTCGCCAACCTCTTTATGGCGGTCTGGGAGGAAGGCATTCTGGCAGACCCCGCCTCCAGGGCCGTTGTAACATGGGCAAGGTACATAGACGACCTGATATTTGTCTGGGATGCAACTGAAGATGACCTGCGAGAGTTCATGTCCAATCTAAATAATAATGACCTAAACATACAGCTTACAATGGAAGCTAGTAAGACTAATGTACATTTTCTGGACCTTGAGGTACATAAAGAGGGATCCAAAATCTGGACACGTACATTCTTTAAAAACACGGATCGAAATGGATATATAGGAGTTGACAGTTGTCATCACCCCAGTTGGGTAAAAGCTGTTCCCAAAGGGCAGTTCCTCCGATTGAGAAGGAACTGCTCATATTTTAATAACTTTTTGGAACAGTCGGAAATGGTGAAGGATCGTTTTTTACAGAAAGGATACAGTGCAGCCTTCATTGATGAGCAAAGAAATAAAGTAGCTATGACTGACAGGGTACAAACTTTCAATAGAAAAAATCGAGATAGAGACATGGAGTCTGTACCATTTGTGACTGGCTTTAACCAGCAATACCGTGAATTTGAAAGAATTATAAAGCGACACTGGAGCATACTTAAGGCTGATGCCCAACTGGGTTCCGCCCTACCAGATCGTCCGCAATTTATTTACAGAAAAGCTAACAACCTAAAATCTATTTTAGCACCCAGTTGTGTGAACCCACCTGAGAGGAAAAAGAACCCATGGCAGCAGGATGGTTTCTACCCCTGTAGAACATGTAGGATATGTCAGGCAGGATTAACCAAAAAGGTATCTAGTATCACATCTACAGCGAATGGCCAGGTTTTTAAGGTCAGGGGGTTCATAACCTGCACTACAAAGTTCGTGGTGTACTGTTTGACATGTGAGTGTGGCAAGCAGTACATAGGGAGAACGAGCAGGGAGCTCAAAGAAAGGCTGGGCGAACACTATTATAAGATCGAAAAGGGGCACACCAACCATAGTGTGCCCAGACATTTTGCTGGTAATCATCTGTGCAAACTTAAAAACATGAGAATGGCCGGTCTAGAAAAATTGCAACCTTCATGGAGAGGATCTAACAAAATCCGTGAATTGTCTAAACTTGAAACTAAAAATATTTATGAAATGGACACTCTTGAGCCCGCAGGTCTTAATATTGATATAGATCTTAATTGTTTTTTAAATAATTCATGAGGCAGTTTCACATCCTAGCATATTTGATGTTAATGGGAAGAGTGTCGCTGCTTGGACAGCCCTTCTACTTGCTTCTGCAGGCACACAAATTTGGTCGGTGTGCTGTGGATGGGCTTTTTGAGTAGTGTCACTCTAGAGAGGGAGGGGGGTTTTAATCCTGTCATTAAATATAGTTCTTCACTCTATGAGTGATCATATTACTTTTACCTTAGGTGGATAAAATGTTTTGCCAATCATATAGCTGGTTTGGTATTGTCTAACAAAGCACACAGCAAAAGCGAGCCGAAATTGTTTTGAACGCTGGCCTGATAATTATATAAAGATTTATTTTTTATGTGTGCACACAAGAATACCTTTCTAGTGTCTTTAGTATTGGAAGAATACTAATCATTTTAGAATGTTGTGCCACGCTAGATGCGGTCTAGCGTAGAATTGTATTAATAAACTCTCCTCAGACCTTTAAGGATGTAAAGGAGGAGTCACCTCCCAGTAGGCGGCCTTTACAGCATTAAATTTGGGCGCACACGTCACTCCGTGTAGCCCCTGATGAGTTGCTAAGCAACGAAACGCGTAGGGCGGAGCCACGGAGTGACGTCATCACGCTTGGACGCAGGCTGGGATACCGGTGCACCGGCTTGGCGTCTCAGCGGCGTTTTTTCTTAGACGCACGGTAGATCTACATTGGGGGTTTTCTGGCTGCCTATGGGAGCGGAATCCTTCTATTTGTTTAGTGCTACCCGTGCAATATTGTTTTTAACAAACTTTTTTACTAAATAAATACGGAATCACACTATTGGAAGCTGGTCTTCCCGTGTGTTTTTTACTACTACAGCCCTAAAAGGAAGACAACTCCTAGCCAGATACGGAGTGGACAGCGGAGGACTAGCTGACTGCCTAGAGGGTGACGGGGGGCCATACACCCCGAATGCGCCTAGTGGTCTGGTGGCAGACCCCAACATCTGGTGAGTGGATTCCTGAAGGGGGGCATGGTACATGCCTACATTTTATGTCAAGAGCGCAACTTTGAAATTTTATTTTCTGGTGAACGCTGCCGCATTATGATTATTTCCTGGTGAACGCTGGCCACATTATGATTATTTCCTGGCGAACGATGGCCACATTATGATTATTTTCTGGTGAACGCTGGCCACATTACAATTATTTCCTGGGGAACGCTGGCCACATTACAATTATTTTCTGGTGAACGCTGCCGCATTATGATTATTTCCTGGTGAACGCTGGACACATTACGATTATTTTCTGGTGAACGCTGCCGCATTACGATTATTTTCTGATGAATGCTGCCCACATTACGATTATTTTATGGTAAATCATTGCTGCGTTATAATTATTTTATGGTGAATCATTGCTGCGTTATAATTATTTTATGGTGAATCATTGCTGCGTTATGGTTATTTTCTGGTGAAAGATTGCCGCATTATGATTATTTTAAGTAAATCATTGCTGCGTTATGATTATTTTCATCAGGGGGGCACCACATGGGGGGAGGGGGGTTTTCTCGCCTGGAGTGACAAAATGGCTAGAGACGCCCCTGGGTGGGTGGGGGTGTTCAGTGTGAGTATTAGCTTAGGGAAGGCAATAGTTGAATATCACTAATAGTACCACTATTCTAACTATCAGCAATAATTTTCTGTTCCGACACAATAATTACCCGGGTGCCTTGTTTCAAATGAACACCCAGGAGGACCTAGTATGTATCTCTCCAACCAGCAACAGCACTAGTCAGTGCTTGTTCCCTTTTGCATGGCCAAATTAACCACAAACAATGGCCATAGTCCACAGTTGCTCTATTTGCATGGCAAAACAAAATACAGTTGACCATTCAACCAGAATAATGGTAATGCATTTTAAGTAATCTGGTTTGCCCATCCTGTAGTAAGACAACACATTATTTTGCTGAACACAGTTTGGTTTATATACAGTACCCCTGCATTTCTGTATTGTACCAATAGTTATTGGGCACTAAAATTTTACTCTATTTCCATTATCTATATGGACATCCTATGGCAGCACCCGAATATGTGGGCTTTCTATTTGTGGGATTGGTGGGGGGAGGGGAATAAAGTTAGCTGTGGGGGAAGCGGTGGTTAAGGTTAGCTGTGAGGGGGGGATGGTGGTTAAGGTTAGCTGTTAGGGGAGGCGGTGGTTAAGGTTAGCTGTGAGGGGGGACGGTGGTTAAGGTTAGCTGTTAGGGGAAGCGGTGGTTAAGGTTAGCTGTCAGGGGAGGTGGTGGTTAGGGTTAGCTGTGAGGGGTGATTTAGCCACGGGGTGGTGAAGTTAAAGTTAGACGTGAGGGGTGGTTAAAGTTAGCTGTGGGGGGTTAAGGTTAGCTATGGGGGGATGTGGTTAAGGTTACCTGTGGGAGAGATGGTTAAGGTTAGCCATGGGGTGGGTGGTAAAGGTCAGGCATGGGTGGAGAAAGGTTTCAGTGTGCGAATATGGTTATGTTTAGCTGTAGTAACATATTGGTATCTATTGGTATCTATTGGTATTTATTACCAATATTTTACTTCAGTCATTTGCACTGTAAGAGTAGAATATCGATGAATTTACCAATATTTTACTATCAGCATTTCTGGGTGCCCAAATTTCCAGGTGCCCTTTTTCAGGCGCACGTGCTGGATCTGTAAGCGACTTAACTGGACAATTACCTGATTCTCAGCCTGGTTCCCTCTAGTGTATGTACAAAGCATAATGTTTTGAATCTACTTTTGCTTTGTTATTTTGTTAATAACCATGTTGCCACTATTGTGCCAGTTGCAGTTGCACATCTTCTCTTACATTCACAAAATACAGTATTGCTGTTTTAAAACAAAAAGCAGGAATTACTCTCACAAGGGCAAGAAGCTATACCCAATAGGAATCATTTCAGAACAGTGGGTGGAGCCAGACAGCTGACTATACATCTAGAACTGCAGCACACCGCTAGCAATTTATATCATAGCCATGTAATCCAACTTGCAAACAAGTATTTCATCTTTCATTAGTGCATAGCAGGGGTTGAATATGGCACCCAAATATACATCCATTCATATCTTGATATCAGGGTCACAAATACAGGACAATGTCAGAAGAACAATGCATGTTATTAATTTAAAAAAATGCCTTACATTCAATATATAATATATCAAAAATAGTAGACTTGTAAATAAAAACAAACAAAAAAACAGAAAGTACTAATAAACCGTTGCCCTTCAAGTCATTAATTCCACCAAATATTCCAAAGAGCATAACAGTAGCAGCAGAAAGGGAATAACACATTCTTACAAAGTCCAATCTGACATGAGCTAGATCCATCCACTTAAGTCCTAATACATGCTCTAAGTGTGGGATGATGAAAGCCTCTCAAATTAGCCAATGACAGGTAGGATGACGGCAAACTTTGTAATATAAATGTAAAGCCTATAAGCTGGTGCAGTATGGCTTCATATGTTAACCAGACTTCTCATATTTCAGCAAAAAAAAAAGTTAACGAGAGAAGCAATAGAGCCACATAGGCAAGCAGGCAGATAGTGAGGAAGGAAACATTTACCCAAGAGGTGTAAGCATCGCCTGAGCTCCTCAGCAACTTGTTTGCCACCTGTAATATTCAGCTAGAAACAAGCAGTAAATTATCTGGAGGGAGTATTACACAGTGCCCAATTAAATCATGGAGAGTCAAAACCAACAGGTTTCATTTTTTATTTCTTTTAGAAGGTAAAAGGAACTGAAAAGGCATCCTCTGAAAAGTAGCACACATTTGCCTTTTTAACCAGTTCACCCCCAAGGGTTTTTTACCCTAATGGACCAGAGCAATTTTCACCTGTCAGTGCTCCTCCCTTTTATTCCTAATAACTTTATTACTACTTTTCACAAGAAAATGATCTATACCTCGTTTTTTTTTTGTCACCAATTAGGCTTTCTGGAGTTAGTACATTTTGCTAAGAATTATTTTATTCTAAATGTGTTTTAATGGGAAAAATAAGACATTTATGGAAAAAATTCATTATTTCTCAGTTTTCGGCCATTATAGTTTTAAATTTAAACATTCTCCTGTGGATAAAACCAACACATTTTATTTGCCCAGTTGTCCCGATTATTAAACCGTTTAAATTATGTCCCTATCACAATGTATGGCAACAATATATTATTTTGAAATATGGGTGTTCTTTTTTGTCCGGTCCATAATTACAAGCCCCTATGTAGTAAAGTAAAAGTAATTTTCCCTCATAAAATATAGATTTAAAAAGCTAAGTCCCTAAGGCAACTATTTATGTATTTTTTTAAACTGATTTTTTTTTTTTTGAGGGGGGGGTTGCCTTTGGTAACGTAAGTTATTCATGTTATTAGTATTGTGTAAGGCTATAGGTTCCTGTATGTGTAATTTTACTTTTTGGCGCTAGATGAACACTTTCCCATTATAGGAAGTGTTCACTGTTTTTTTCTACATTTAACTACACTGTGACTATTTCCTCTTTTATGAATGGACGTGGCTGCTGATCGTGGTCACGTCCATTCATTCCAGGCATTGCGATTGGGTAGAGGACCGCTAGGTCCTCTTCCCCAATTGCTGAACACGGAATCCCGATGAAAACGCCGGCGGGAGCAGCGCGCACACGTGCAGAGCAGCGCTGGGAATGCGCAATGTATTAAAACATCATGTTGGCGTTAACAGGCCCAAACATGGCGTTTTAATACGCTAGAATGTCGTTAAGTGGTTAAAGGAAAACTTAAGTCAGAAAAAAAAAATGACATTTACTCACCCGGGGCATCCCTCAGCCCCCTGAAGCTGGATGGTGCCCTCACAGCCCCGCTCCGATCGTCCTGTCCCTGCCGGCGGCTAATTCCGGGTTCGGCGACAGCCGCCGACAGGCTGGGAACGCGGCTGATTTTCCGCGTTCCCACCCCTCTATGCTGCTATATCACCCTTTATGCTGCTATAGCGTATATATATATACGCTATAGCAGCATAGAGGGGTGATTTAGCGGCTGGGAACGCGGAAAATCAGCCGCGTTCCCAGCCTGTCGGCGGCTGTCGCCGAACCCGGAAGTAGCCGCCGGTGGGGACAGGACGATCGGAGCGGGGCTGCGAGGGCACCATCCAGCTTCGGGGGGCTAAGGGATGCCCCGGGTGAGTAAATGTCATTTTTTTTTCTGACTTAAGTTTTCCTTTAAAGGAAACCTGAAGTGAAAATAAACTTATGAGATGATTAATTGTATGTGTTTTACTAGAGGTAAATAGAATGTAGAACTTAGTCTCATATTTTTACCTTTTGTTTAAGAGCTTAATTTTAAGACTGAATTCTAAACAGAAGCTGCAAAAAAATCTGCTTTGCTGGGCTGCAAAACAAACAGAAATAGGGACACTTTGAACTTTTCAGTGCTAAAACCTTTTTTTCTTAGCTAGGTAAAGGTCTTTTGGCTTCTCTTTTTGTCCCTAGGGTTTTACAACAGACAAGGGGACATGATCTGCGTATGGAGGAAAAAAGTTTTTGCCATCTATTTAGAAAGGGGTCCTTCACAGTAAGAGTGGTTACAATCTGGAATATCTTACCTTAGGAAGTAGTTATGAAGTTACAAACTCTAAATCTGAATTTAAAGAGGGCTTGGATGCTTTGCTTGCATTGAATGACATCCACGGCTATAATTACTAGGTAATTACTGGCAGAGTTGATCTGACTGCCATCTGGAGTCAGGGAGGAATTTTTCACCCTTAAAGTGAATGGGAACCGCATTTAAAAAAAAATGAAGCAAATACTTACCTAAGGAGAGGGAAGGCTCTGGGTTGTATAGAGCCTTCCATCTCCTCTCTCGGTGCCCTCTATCCTGTGCTGGTTCCCCCCCGTTTCAATCCCCCACCGGAAGGGTTTTTGGAAGTCTTTGGAAGCCATGTCCTCCCGAAGACGTGTGGCTCCATACTGCACAGGCGTGAGAGTGCAAGAAAGCGTGCTTGCGCAGGCGCAGTACAGGGCGGCCCTTCTTCAGGAGCACTTGGGCTCCCTGAAGACTTCTGAAGCCTCCTTCGGCCAGGTAAAGCAGTATTTGATTAAATTAGTCAAATACTGCTACCGGGCGAGCCAGCACTGGAACGAGGGGACCAAGAGAGGAGCGGGAAGGCTCTATAGGACCCAGAGCCTTCCCTCTCCTTGGGTAAGTATCTGTCTCATTTTTTTAAATGCGGTATTCATTCACTTTAAGGCTAATTGGTCCAGGCCTTGAAAGGATTTTTACCCTCTCCTGAATCAACTGGAATAGGTGGGGGTTTATGACAGTGTTTTTTTTTTTTTTTCATTTTTGGTTGAACTTGATGAACAGATGTATTTTTCAACCAAACTAACTATGTTACATCAAGGTTAAATCCCACAAGCTCATTTGCATATTTAACAATTCTAGTTTTTTTAATGCGTACCTGAAGCCAGACAATAAAAAAATGAGATACTTAGCTCAGTAGAGGGAAGCCTTTGGATAGTCCAGAGGCTTTCTTGATCTTCATACGCCTCTTCAGTCACTGCACTGGGGAAGTTTTGTACAATACTTAACCTTGCTCACGGTCACGCTTTCCTCTGTAAACAACTGTGAAGTATAGCCTGTGCCTGTGCGGTAGCACAGCTTTTTCCTCCGTGCACAAGCGGCTCCATGCTACTGTAAAGATGTGAACCGTACCGGCACTTAGTAGTGCGGTTGCACTTGTACATGGAGGGATGCCCACCCGTGAAGATGTAGAGGTTTCCGGCTGGAAGTGGAGGGGTCATGGAAAATTGAGGAAGCCTCTGGAGCATTTGGAGACTTCCCTCTACTGTGTTAAGTATCTACATGGACAGGCTTATCAATGGATTTTGGGAGGCCCCAGTGCTGGAACAGCAAGTAGTTGGGACACGGGGAAGCCTCTCCTCTTCTTAGGTAAGTATCCATTTGGAGCACTTTTTAACTATAGTTACTGTTTCCTTGCATCTTCTTGTTTCTTTTCATCTATTCTTGAAATATTAAGAACTACTAACTAGTTGTTTCATCATATTGTTGTACTCAACTATAATCACTTTTTTTTCCCTTCTGGTGCCTTCTGGTGCCTTTCTGGGAAACAAATACTCACTGCAAAAGACTATGAAAAGTCTAATTTAAAAAACAATAGATAAATAGCACCATTAATTACACTATTGTTCTTTTTAATTCTAAATATGTACAAAGTGTATGACAAGCTAACATTAAACGCAATTATAGTTCCTACTGTGGCTAATTCACATATCTGACAGTCTCTCCCTCCCCGCTTGCCAAATAAAAGTACACACTGCAATCATATGCAAATTAAAACCTTGACCTGTTTTCCTTAAATTCAATATTCAGCAATTACCAATAGTATCACACAGAGTACAGCTCCAGATATGTAAATCAGCTCTGTTAGTGCGGCAATTCCAACAGGCACAGAGACCAGCCAGATTTCTGTGTGTCATCTCATCATTCATTCATAGAGACAGATCATTCTGAAAATGTCTTGTCTCTGGCAGTCCAGGCAACAATGGCTTTACTATAAATGCCTTTGTCAATGAATATCGTGTAGAAATTGAAAGACACGACACAGAACATTTATATCACGCTTTTCTCCTGGCGGACTCAATTCCATGTATGTACAAAGCTCATAACAATTTAACGTTAAATTATAATACCTTTTGTAGCAAATTGACATATCTGACTGCCTCCAGCAACTTAGGGCATGCACCACAAACAACCAGGAGAAGCCTTGCCCAAAGACTCCCTACTGTTTTATGTACTGGCTTGAGCCAAGATTCAAACCCTGGTCAAAGGTTCATACCCTGCACCAGTATGCTATCCTGCTGACTCAGAGGAGCTATACCTCTATCAGGGACTCGTGTGTCAGCTTAAAGAAAAATGTCATAAGAAGTACTGAAATTAAATAGGAATAAAACTTGCAATTAATACCTATTAACTTTTTTGCCTTCAACAGGAAAACCTCTGAATAGTGTTGAGGCACTGTAGTCAGAATTCAGACTTAAGATGTCCATGCTGCTGTTTTTAGTAGTCACGGAGGCAGGATAACTGAAACTAGGTTTATTTACAGGATTCACCAACTCTCTACATAAGCAATGTCAGTCTGTGTTCCTAGCCAGAGTAGTGTTGGGCGAACAGTGTTCGCCACTGTTCGGGTTCTGCAGAACATCACCCTGTTCGGGTGATGTTCGAGTTCGGCCGAACACCTGACGGTGCTCGGCCAAACCGTTCGGCCACATGGCCGAACTAAGAGCGCATGGCGGAACGTTCCCCGAACGTTCGGCTAGCGCTGTGATTGGCCGAACGGGTCACGTGGTTCGGGCCCGAACGCGCTCTGATTGGCCGAACGGTCACGTGGTTCGGGTAAATAAATACCCGAACCACGTCATATCTCCGCCATTTGTCTGTGGGTTTAGCTTTGGGTAGGCAGGCAGGGTAGTTCGCTCTCCAGCCACGCTAGCCAGGGTCCCCCCCAGTCATTGTGTGTCGCTGCTGGGAACAGTAGTACACCGCTCGCTCAGCCACACTATATATAGCATTGTTTACTGCCACTGTGTACCTCGCTCAGCCACGCTATATATAGCATTGTGTTTTCTGACACTCTGTGTACACGGCTTAGCCTGGCTATATAGCATTGTGTGTACTGCCACTGTGCACCTCGCTCAGCCACGCTATATATAGCATTGTGTTTTCTGACACTCTGTGTACACGGCTTAGCCTGACTATATAGCATTGTGTGTACTGCCACTGTGTACCTCGCTCAGCCACGCTATATATAGCATTGTGTTTACTGCCACTCTGTGTACACGGCTCAGCCAGACTATATAGCATTGTGTGTACTGCCACTGTGCACCTCGCTCAGCCACGCTATATATAGCATTGTGTTTTCTGACACTCTGTGTACACGGCTTAGCCTGACTATATAGCATTGTGTGTACTGCCACTGTGCACCTCACTCAGCCACGCTATATATAGCATTGTGTTTACTGCCACTCTGTGTACACCGCTCAGCCAGACTATATACCATTGTTTACTAACACTCTGTGTACACCGCTCAGTCAGACTATATACCATTGTTTACTGACACTCTGTGTACACGGCTCAGCCTGACTATATAGCATTGTGTGTACTGCCACTGTGTACCTCGCTCAGCCACGCTATATATAGCATTGTTTACTGACACTCTGTGTACACGGCTCAGCCAGACTATATAGCATTGTGTGTACTTCCACTCTGTGTACACCGCTCAGCCAGACTATATAGCATTGTGTGTACTGCCACTGTGTACCTCGCTCAGCCACGCTATATATAGCATTGTTTACTGACACTCTGTGTACACGGCTCAGCCAGACTATATAGCATTGTGTATACTGCCATTCTGTGTACACGGCTCAGCCAGACTATATAGCATTGTGTGTACTGCCACTCTGTGTACACCGCTCAGCCAGACTATATAGCATTGTGTGTACTGCCACTCTGTGTACACGGCTCAGCCAGACTATATAGCATTGTGTGTACTGCCACTCTGTGTACACCGCTCAGCCAGACTATATTACATTGCGTACTCTGCCAGTCAGTGTGTATATTGCTGGGATCAGTAATACTCCACTCACCGCCAACCACTATATGAGCTCACCATGAGTTCCTCAGAGACCTCCGCTGTGAGCAGCACTCCCAACAACAGCAACAGCCAACGCCCCACGCAAGCTATAACATCCACCCCAGCAGCCAGTGGTCAGCAGCAGCCCTCTCCGGAGGAGAATGTTGTGTCCATCGGTCCGTCGCCAGAACGATTAATGAGGGCTGCCATTGAGGAGATGATGGGGCCTGATGTGGAGGAGGAGGTCTGGCTCAGGCCAGCATCCCAAGTTAATGTTGAGGACGATGAGGGGTCTGTGTCTGGGGATGTTGGGGTGGCAGAGGTGGTGGGTGGGTCAGACTCAGGAGAAGAGTTGTATGATGAGGATGATGATCGGGACCATCTGTATGTGCCTCAGAGTCCGACCCCGGAAAACATGTTGTATCGTGTGTTTAGGTACTAAAATCTGCGTTCCCACTTCCCAGTACTGCCCGCAGTGCCCGGGTCCACGGATCCATATAATTTTTTGGGCAGCACTATCAAACTGTGGTACTATGAGTGAGTTGCCATGGTCCTTCTGTGCTGCCTGTCACACTCACCGTCTGTCTGCAGATGGATTGTTCAACACAGCTACGCCATCTGACATGTAGTCCTGGACCTTGACCATCTTCTCCAGGCGATTGGTGTTGGAGGACGTGGAACTGCCCGATTGCTGTTCTGTGGGCTGCTGCATGGGTGTCAGAAAATGTTCCCACTCCAAGGACACTGCCAATACCATTCCCTTTTCGGCACTAGCAGCAGCTTGTGTTCTTTGCTGCCCTCCTGGGTTTGCTGAAGTCAGTCTGTCGGCGTACAACTGGCTAGAGAAGGAGGAGGATGTCAATCTCCTCTCTAAAGTCTCCATCCTCAAGGGCCTGCTGGAATTGTTCCATTTTTGACCTGTCTGACACTTTCTTCAATCAGTTTTTTAACATTGTGTTTGTATAAACTGGGTATAAACCCAGTAATTGGTGTTGTCCAGATTCCAGAATAATGAATAATAATGAATAGTGAATAATGCGCGGGCCGCGTTCAATGCAGTCTAGCATGAATTGAGCCATGTGTGCCAGAGAGTCCTGCCAGACTCCTCTGTCTTCATGTTCTTGTAAGCGTTGTGATTGTTGTGATGCACCATATTCATCACCAGCATCACTTTCTTCCTCTTCTGCTGTCCTTTCCCGCTAAATTGTGGAAGTCCAACGTGCACCGCTCTGTCCCTCGGCAGTGGGGGCATCCAATTCCTGCTCCAACTCCAGCTGTTCCTCGTCCTGTTCTTTGTCATAGCTGGGACCAGCGTTTCCTGAGGCAGGTTGCCTGATGTTGGTATCATCACGCTGATCGTTTTCATCTTCAGAATCCCCCACTTGCATCATGCCAGCGGTTTCCATCTTCAACATTGATTTCTTCAGTAAACACAGCAGTGGTATTGTAATGCTGACTGTAGAGTTGTCACTGCTCAGTCACGCAACGTGGATTGCTCAAAATTTTGGAGGACTTGGCAGAGATCTAACATGGTGGCCCAATCAGATCCACAGAAGCTTGGTAGCTACTAGCTGCTGGAATGCACCTCGGCACTGCGCAAAAGCGTGCTAGCATGTGCAGCGTAGAATTCCAGCGCGTAGGCAGGGACATCACCCAGCGAGCGATGGTGCGCTAGATTGTAGCGCTCCTGCATCTCTTGGTGAGTCCTTCAGAAGCGGTACTGGACTTTTAACAATGTTTGTTTTTTTTTCCTTCAACAGAAGATCTGCCACGTTGGAGTGAGGAGGACGCCGCCGACCCCGACACCAAGCTGAACCCCGGCGAACTCCAAGCAGAGGATCTTCAGGAACCCTCAAGGCTTTGAGCAAGCTGAGGAGGATCAGCAGTCCCGACGAGACCTCTCCTCATATGCGACTGAGTGCAGTGGAGCTCCCCAGAACAACCTCTCAGTTGTCACTTTGTCACTGGTCACTTTGTCACTTTGTCATTTTGTCACTTTGTCAGTTGTCACTTTGTCACTGGTCACTTTGTCACTTGTCACTTTGTCATTTTGTCACTTGTCACTTTGTCACTTTGTCATTTTGTCACTTGTCACTTTGTCACTTGTCACTTCTCACTTTGTCACTTGCCACTTTGTCATTTTGTCACTTTGTCATTTTGTCACTTTGTCACTTTGTCACTTGTCACTTTGTCATTTTGTCACTTTGTCACTTTGTCACTGGTCACTTTGTCACTTGTCACTTGGTCACTTGTCCAGATGATCTCGGTACACCTCCTGAGATTCAAATTCCTGCACACATTGCTCTGGGATTTGGGTGTGATGAATGATGCATCTAACTGGCCACCGGAGGCAATTAAGGCCTTCAAAACATTGAAAGCAGCTTTCTGTTCCGCCCCCATTTTGCGTCATGTTGAGTTGTTGACGTCATGTTCATCCTCGGCCTCGCCTTGCATTTCAGTGCGAGGTGCATTTTCCACAGAAAAAGGTTGTGAATCCGGGCACAACATTTGTGGCTGTTCCATTGACCTTTCACAGGTAGAAGATTGTGGGGGTGGGAATAGCTCCTCCGAATAGCCCATTGTGTCCTGAAAACTACTCATTGCATTGCTTTGCGCACACATTTTTTTGTCCTCATGCAAGGCCTGAGTTGCACCTGAAAGCGTGGCCTTCTCCTCCTGCGCCTCCTCCTGTTCCATCACGTCTGCTGCTGCTGGGTTAGCGTTGACGCCCGGTCCCTGTTTATTGAACCTCTTATCTTTATTACATTTATGACTGCATGGCGGTAAAAAGCATGCTATCCGCACGCTTCTTGTCCTCATGCAAGGCCTGGGTTGTTGTGTCTCAAAAAGCATGGCCTTCTCCTCCTGCGCCTGCTCCTGTTCCATCACGTGTGCTGCTGCTGCTGGGTTAGCGTTACCGGTCCCTTTTCCTGGAACCTCTTCTCTGTATTACATTTATGACTGCATGGCGACAAAAAGCATGTTACCTGTGCAAAGAAACATGACATTTTCCACATTTAAAAGACAGTTTTTCCTTTGAAACTTTACAATCAATTTTCTCAAAAACTATAAGCTCTTTTTCAAATATTTTTTTTCCTCTTGTACCCACTCCCAAGGTGCACATACCCTGCTAATTTGGGGTATGTAGCATGGAAGGAAGCTTTACAAAGCACGAAAGTTCGGGTCCCCATTGACTTCCATTATGTTCGGAGTTCGGCGCGAACACCCGAACATCGCGGCGATGTTCGGCGAACGTTCGCGAACCCGAACATCTAGGTGTTCGCCCAACACTAAGCCAGAGCACAACAGAAACCAACGACCCTCAACAGTCCAGATAATCTTATTCTGCAATGCAAGTAGACCAGTTTCATTTAGAGGCCAGTTGTATGAACACCACACATACATTGGCAGATGGGGCTGCAGATTTTATGATCAGATAGATTGAATCTGATAAATTTAATTCTGATTGAATCTGTTCAGAGAGTGATCTATTGCTGCCACACATCTGCACACAGATTTCCAGTTCATTTCAGCATTAAACATATTGGAAATCTGTGGAGCCGCCTCTGCCTGCCAGGCCTCCCAGGTCTCCCCCGACAATGTGGTACGTGTGTGTGTGTGTGAGTGAGTGTGCGTGTGTGAGTGTGCGTGTGTGAGTGTGCGTGTGCGTGTGTGTATGATTGTGTGTGTGTGTGTGTGTGCGTGTGTGTGTGAGTGTGCGTGTGTGTGTGTGTGTGTGTGTGTGTGTGTGTGTGTGTGTGTGAGTGAGTGTGTGTGTGAGTGAGTGTGTGTGTGTGTGTGTGTGTGTGTATGATTGTGTGTGTGTGTGTGTGTGTGTGTGAGTGTGTGTGAGTGTGTGAGTGTGTTAGTGTGAGTGTGTGAGTGTGTGAGTGTGTGAGTGTGTGTGTGTGTGTGTGTGTGTGTGTGTGTGTGTGTGTGTGTGTGTGTGTGTGTGTGTGTGTGTGTGTGTGTGTGTGTGAGGGGGGTGAAAGAGAGAGAGAGAATAAGAATTATGAAAGAGAAGCAAGTTGGGGTTGAGACATATGTTAGAAAAGCTGACAAGAAAGAAAGAAAGAGAAGGTGGAATAGCTAAGCAAGTGCAAAAGACTAGAGAGATGCTTAAAAGTAGGAGCAAGGTAGAGAGCTGGTAAAGTAAAGAGGAGAGAAAAAAGAATGTAAATCCCTAGCTTGCCATACTGATTGATATAGTTCCTCAATTGCAAATGAAGAAATAGCACACCACAGGCAGCCACAATTAGCTGAATTGGAGATACATGTCAAACAAAATGTTTTGGGCAGAGTCCTTCCTTAAAGAGAAACTCCGAGCAGGAATTGAACTTTATCCCAATCAGTAGCTTATACCCCCTTTTACATGAGAAAACTATTCCTTTTCACAAATAGACCAACAAGGGGCGCTGTATGGCTGATATTGTGGGGAAACCCCTCCCACAAGAAACAAGAAAAGTACGTACTCTTGGCAGTTTCCTGTCTGTGAACCTTGCATTGTAGGGAATCCTGCCGTTCGTTCTTGCAGAGCGGGTGCTGGCAGAAGCAATGTCTGCAGCCTCCCCGCTCTGCTTGTTTTCTTGCGACGAACGACTCTCGGGTACACGCGTGTCCCCCAGCTACCAGTGTTCTATAGGAGAGAGGAAGGGGGAGGAGAGGAGGCAGAGCTGAAGCCGGCGGCTTCATCTGTTACATTGCCGCGGGCTTAATTTAATTCAATTAATTCACTTTTAAAAATACATTTGGCCGCAGCCAAATAGAATCTGTTACATTACACTTTTGTTACGTGACTACTAATGTAATTAGCGCCACCTATCGGGTGCGCCCGGCTAACGGAAAAGTACCCACAAATGTATGGACAGGCTCAGCTGTTGCTCCCAGCATGTTTTATGTAAAAGAAGGATATCACTTTAATAGCAGCAGCACACAGCGCGTTGGGAGAGGTCAGTATTAGATGTCACCTTAATACACCTGCAGTAGCACAAGATATGTGTCTGCTGATTGTACCTTCATAAATTGCTATCCCATCTTTGTGACCTCAGACCTCAATTTACAAATTATTTGAGGAGAGCATCAATCCTGTCAGCTAATAACATTATAAAGCTACTTGCAACATTAGCTCTGACTTGTATCCCCATTATGGTCCTTCCTCAGTCTCTCTGCTATAGCTCATTCAGTTAAGCAATGCAAACAGCAAAACTTAGTATAAAGTACACCAACCAACATGGCCTTATTTGTTATGTTCCCTCTAGCTGCAGAACATTGTAGAACATACATAATCTGTCTTATATTTAATATAAACTGGCAGTATTTAGGTAGTAAACGTGTGCAGTTGTTTTTTGGAATTAATCAGGCTTTAAAGTGAATCGGAACTCTTGCACAGGACAGAAGGAAAACATAGAGAAATTCACCCTGTGTGTATTTAGAGAGTTTAGCCTGTCTAATTCACCCTTATCTGTGACTAATCACCAGTGTAATTTGATCTTTCAGCTGTGTCAGCTGGCTGCCTGACAGAGCATCTAATTTGTAAACAGGAATGTTAACCCTATGTCTGCTTCCATGAAAGCAGGCAGTAGACACACTGCAGATGTATTTTAGGATTTGTATCAGCTGTAACAAGTAAATAATTTCCTTTAAAGGTTATTATGCAGTTGTTTGTCTTTTAGAGCAGAGAGGAAGTTCTGGTTTTAGGTCCGCTTTAACCTCCTTAGCGGTAACCCCGTGTGTGACACGGGGTAAGCCGCCGGAGGGTGCCGCTCAGGCCCTGCTGGGCCGATTTACATAATTTTTTTTTTTGCTGGACGCAGCTAGCACTTTGCTAGCTGCGCCAGCACCCCGATCGCCGCCGCCGCGCGCCCGATCGCCGCTATCCGGTGCGGCGCGCGCCCCCCCCCCCCCCAGACCCCTGCGCTGCCTGGCCAATCAGTGCCAGGCAGCGCCAAGGGGTGGATCGGGTCTCCCAATGACGTCCCGACGCCGCTGACGTCGGTGACGTCATTCCGCCCCGTCGCCATGGCGACGGGGGAAGCCCTCCAGGAAATCCCGTTCTTTGAACGGGATTTCCTGATCGCCTATCGCCGGAGGCGATCGGCGGGGCTGGGGGGATGCCGCTGAGCAGCGGCTATCATGTAGCGAGCCCTCGGCTCGCTACATGATTTAAAAAATTTTTTTTTTTTTTAAAAACTGCTGCGCTGCCCCCTGGCGGTATTTTTCATACCGCCAAGGGGGTTAATGATGTATGCGTAAAGGTTGGTATGTTAGCTTTTATGCTATTCTAGTCCTATGTACAGTATTTGGCAAAAGTGACTACTATTTGCACATTTAAAGACAAAACTGGGAGACAGAGAGCCTGATATATAAGGATGAATAATATTGCAGACAGCTGGAATAGAGAAATACTCACAAAGGTTGCTAAGCTCAAAGGCATTTATAACTGTATAGGTAACTGTATAATTGTACAGGCAGGTGAGAATGACCTGGACCCCACTAGGATTAATATCACAAAGTAGGCAGTTAAAATCTGACAAAACCGACAGGTTTTGGGCCAGTCCATCTCCTCATAGGGGCTTCTCAAGGTTTACTTTGTTCTCAACAGCATTTCCTGAACGGCAGTTGTTGTTTTTTTAATTGACCAAAATGTTTATTGAATATAAAAGGAACAATACAAAATGTACAAATAGATAAAAGTACAGAATTCTTGGTACACCTTTTCACAGAACAGCAGGTAAAAGAAGCGAGTATAACCGATGTGGTACAATTTCGCATAAAAAGTAGCGATCAGAGAAGAATGCCCATGGAGAGTAAGCATACTGGTTGGGGCGTAAGGAGAGGGAAAGAAGAGGAGTAAGAAGAGGACAGGTGACATCCGCTTAGAAATTGTGTTAAATTTAGATGGGCATCCCCTGTGTTGATATACCAATTTCTTGAGAGGGAGTGAGTTTTTAACTTTAATTTTCCAGTCAAGGAAAGTAGGATGTACAGGGGACAACCATCTAAATGCAATACACAGTTTAAGCATAAACGTAGTTTCTATTAGAAAGTACTTGTCAAATGTATTCATATCTTCGTCGTATATGTTTAGAATGCAACATTTGACATCAAGTGTGGCTGGAGACCCTATAGTATCATGCAGGAATCCAACCACCTGTTTCCATAGGTCAGCAATTGGGGGGCAAAGCCAAAGTAGATGTAAAAAGGAAGGATTGGTTGATGAACATTTAGGGCATGTATTAGTGGTGTGTGAGGAGTATTTCGAGACTTGTTTGAGGGTTAGATAGCTTTGGTGGATTATATATAGTTGGGTCAAACGGTCTCTGATACAGGGAGATACGAGACGGGTGGCGAGCAGGCAGTCCTCACACTCTTCTGCATCAATTTGGAGGTTTAATTGCAACCATTTATGTTTGGATTTTTCCACAATTGGGCCAGCAATATGCTCATTTAACATATTATATAAAGTACCTATATGATGTGGGAGTGGGCCATCTTTAAGAAACTCCATAATGGTTGAAGTTTCAATGGAGGGAAGGCCATTAGGAAATTGGTAGCGCAGAGCATATTGAAGTTGCAAGTACATAAATTGAAATTGTGGAGGTAGAGAGTAGCGGACTTGGAGGTCGGCATAAGAATAAAGAGATGATCGTGTAATAATTTGACCCAAATAGTGGATTCCAAAAACAGCCCAGCAGGAACTATTGTGGAGTTTGAGTCATTCAGTAAGCTTGGGATTATGCCAAAGGGGTGTGTAGTGTTCCCACGTAGAATGGGACATTAACCTGCTCGCCGTCCGCCAAACTTTAGAGGCTTGTATTAAAATAGTGTTGGAGTGCTGAACGGCAGTTTAACTGCCAAAATAGTAAGATGCCAGCCTCCCTACTCACTTGCACACTATTTTGTCAGTTAGAATTTGCAACTGCTGTTCAAGAAATGCTATTGAAAACAAAGAAAAACCCCGAGAATACTCCATGAAGAGATAGATGACCCTAACCTGTTGGTTCTGTCAGATTTTAGCTGCCTACTATTTTGGCGATAGTGGTCCTTTAAGAAGTCGCTTTCTGTAGTAGCGGGAAAAATAATGTAACACCCCTCCACCAAGAGTGAACAGAGGTAACAGCAAAGGTTACAACACACTAAAATCACTTTAACCACTTCAGGACCACAGTGCTAAACCCCCCTAAAGACCAGTCTATTTTTTGTTAAATTGGCCACTGCAGCTTGAAGGCCAAGCAGCAGGGCCGCACAACACAGCACATTAGTGATCCCCCCCTTTCTCCCCACCAACAGAGCTCTCTGTTGGTGGGGTCTGATCGCCCCCCGCAGTGTTTATTTATTTTTTAATAAATATTTATGTTCATATTTGTTTAATATTTTTTACTATTACTTTCTTTCTTTCTTTTTTTTAAACCCTATCTCCTGACCCCCTCCAGCCAGCCAATCATGGCGATCAGCTCTCATAGGCTTCAGCCTATGAGAGCCGATCACTCTCTTGTGTCCCAGGGGGACAGCCGTGTCGTAGCGGTCCTGGTGCTGCCGCTGTGACCACGCCCGTTGGCGTGGGGCGGTCTTTAGGTAGTTAAGGGGGGGGCTGTAAGTGTAAACTCCAAGAGACAGGTTTGTAAGTGTTCTGGGAGCTGTCAGTCTATTATAAACAGCTTACCAAGGGTTAACTTTTAAACAAATAACATTTATATTGCGCTTTTCTCCTGGCGGATTCAAAACACCAGAGCTGCAGCCACTAGGGCGCGCTCTATAGGCAGTAGCAGTGTTAGGGAGACTTGCCCAAGGTCTCCTACTGATGCTGGCTTACTGAACAAGAAGGGCCAAGATTCAAACCCAGGTCTCCTGTGTCAGAGGCAGAGCCCTTAACCAGTACACTATCCAGCCACCCCACCCAGGGGTTGTTCCATAAGTGTGTCATGTTTATCAATCACCCGTGGGAAAACTAAAAATACAGGCAACTTCAGAAATACTAAAACGTATCAGATCCTAAAGTGCCAAGTAGGTCAGCACTGCCCTGTATTCCTCATCACTTCCTGCTATTTTCTATAGACAGTGGTATCTACAACTCTTCCCCCATGCCTGGTTGTATTTGGGGTAGTACCACATTCCTGCTACCTACTTCAGATGGTCCTCGCTCCTCTGAAGATGGCATGCACATTGCTTTGCACACACTTTAAAAATGTTAACTTTGGAAACAAATTAGAAGTTTGAATTATAAGTGGACCTATTATTCGATACCCAACCCAGTGAACATAAATGGAGTTCTTGTGTGTCAGAATTCCTCCAACAAACTTGTTATCTCTAGACCAGTGTTTCTCAAACCTGTCCTTGTGACTCCCCAACACTGCATGTTTTGCAGGCAACCTCAGCTATGCACAGGTGGGGTAATTAGTGTCTCAGCTACATGAAATCTACTGAGCTGAGATACTAAATTACCCCACCTGTGCTTAGGTGAGGTTGCCTGCAAAACTTGCACTGTTGGGGAGCCACAAGGACAGGTCTGAGAAACACTGCTCTAGACACTTGTTGCTTTCAGACAGCTTATGCCTAATAAAATCCAAATACACAAAGTATCTTTGTTCTTAACTCTAATCCTAAATATGCATTATTATTGTTGAAATCTCTGCTTTCAGTAATCTGGTATATTTTCTTTAGATTGAAGTAGAATGGTCAGTGTTAAATCGTTTCCCACGACACAAAGGCTTCTGAAAAAAATCATGTTTAGATCTGAGCTTTGGCCATGTATGTTATCCAAATATGTGAAGACCCTGTGACACTAATAAAGAATAACGAACAGATGGTGACATTTTAGAGGAAAAAAGTTAGAGCTCTATTTTCATTCTTGACATAGTCCTATTAATCCAGAATCTCATTAATCTGACTTATTTGTTTTTCTTCACTCTTAGGCCACATACAGACATCAGACCATAGTCTTTGGAAAATGAAAGATCACAGACCAATCTTACCACCCTTCCTGTAGTATAAGAGCCATACTCTACACAGTCTTTTCTATGGAGCTGAACTCCCCATCAGACAGAAATCTTTGCAAGATGCTGCACACACAGATGCTGTACAGACACAAAAGATCAGTATCTGCAAAAGATCTGTTCCTGCCAAAAATCCATTCCTGCAAATTGCAATGATAGTCTATGAGATCTGCAGATCATCATACACACATGATTTAACTGACATTCATCTGCAGATCTGCAGATCTGAAAATCCATCCTTGTGGATCTGATCGGCAGATGAATGTCAGTTAAATCATGTGTGTATGATGATCTGCAGATCTCATAGACTATCATTGCAATTTGCAGGAATGGATTTTTGGCAGGAACAGATCTTTTGCAGATACTGATCTTTTGTGTCTGTACAGCATCTGTGTGTGCAGCATCTTGCAATGATTTTTTTCTGATGGGGAGTTCAGCTCCATAGAAAAGACTGTGTAGAGTATGGCTCTCATACTACAGGAAGGGTGGTAAGATTGGTCTGTGATCTTTCATTTTCCAAAGACTATGGTCTGATGTCTGTATGTGGCCTTAGTTTCTAGAAATCAGTTAAATTTAACTTGCAAAATCATCATTATTGTTATTATTCTATATTATTTGTTGGTTATTAGGCTCGTTATCTTAATGCTAATAGTTTTCACACAGAGAAAACTGAAAAAATGAGGAACCAGTCACTAATGCTGAATCCACTAACCTAAAAGTGTACCCAAAGCCGAAAAAAATCAGATAGTGCCTAAGAAGAGGATAGCCTCAGGATCCTGCTTCCCATTTCCTCCTGGCCCCCATAAGAGCCACATGCGGACCCCCCGGAAATTACCGACAAGAATTTGTTGGTTATGCTCTGAGGGTCTGTGTGCGGCACCGCAGGGGGCCAGAAGGATGTGGGAAGCCTCTGCCAGGATAACTACTGAACAACATACATTGTAAAAGAAGTAGGCAGAGGGTGAGGGTTTGGCACCAAATGCGCTATCAGTGAAACACTGTTAGCTGTAACGGTGGTGTGCTTTCTGTGTTCCAGCAGTAAAACAGGTCAAAAAGTAAAAGAAGCAGAGCAGCAATCCACCAACTCAGCAATTTAATATAATCAGTGGCAGCACGTCATCCAAACAATCTGAGAGGGTAAACAGGCTCCTGCCTGACAGCTGTTTCGTGGTCTCAACGGCTACTTCAGAGGCCACAAACACTATTTGTGGTCTCTGGAGCAGCGGCTAAGACCTCAAAACAGCTGTCAGGCTGCAGTGTGTTTAAACACTCAATGTTTGGATGATGTGCTGTCACTGGTTATATTAAATTGCCGAGTTGGTGGATTGGTGCCCTAATTATTTTCCTTTTTGAATTTTTTAAAATACATTATGGGTCCCTTGTCATAGCAGGCAATCCCCATGTGGGCCTTACAAGCCCCAATGCAAATTCATATCCAACTTACATTGCTTATTTCTGTAGAACTATTTGTCCATCAATTTCATATTATACAGTAGAATAGTGTTTGTGGCGCCTGAAGCAGCAGGTGGGACCGCAAACAGCCGTCAGGCCGGAGCCTATTTAACCCCTTAATGTCTGGATGATGTGCTGTTCCTGGTCATATCAAATTGCTGAGTTGCTGGATTGGAGCCCTGCTTCTTTTCCTTTTTGAATTTTTATATATTATGGATCCCTTGTCAAAGTAGGAAATCCCCATATGGACCTTACAAGCTCCATTGAAACTATATATCCAACTTATATTGTTTATTTATACAGTAGATTATAGGACATTTATTCACATTCGCAAAGCACTGGTAATTTTTTGGGTTTACATAAGCAATGTAACATGCATTGTGCACATAGCTAAACTCACATTATGTTCCCAGTGAACGCGTTGCTTGTATAATGTACATTATGCTATATGCATGTTATTCACACAGCATACTGTACAATATGCTATATGCATGTTATTCACACAGCATACTGTACAATATGCTATATGCATGTTATTCACACAGCATACTGTACAATATGCTATATGCATGTTATTCACACAGCATACTGTACAATATGCTATATGCATGTTATTCACACAGCATACTGTACAATATGCTATATGCATGTTATTCACACAGCATACTGTACATTATGCTATATGCATGTTATTCACACATCATACTGTACAATATGCTATATGCATGTTATTCACACAGCATACTGTACAATATGCTATATGCATGTTATTCACACAGCATACTGTACAATATGCTATATGCATGTTATTCACACAGCATACTGTACAATATGCTATATGCATGTTATTCACACATCATACTGTACATTATGCTATATGCATGTTATTCACACATCATACTGTACATTATGCTATATGCATGTTATTCACACAGCATACTGTACATTATGCTATATGCATGTTATTCACACAGCATACTGTAAAATATGCTATATGCATGTTATTCACACAGCATACTGTACATTATGCTATATGCATGTTATTCACACAGCATACTGTAAAATATGCTATATGCATGTTATTCACACAGCATACTGTACATTATGCTATATGCATGTTACTCACACATCATACTGTACATTATGCTATATGCATGTTATTCACACAGCATACTGTACAATATGCTATATGCATGTTATTCACACAGCATACTGTACAATATGCTATATGAATAACACGCATTACACAAAAAAACCCTCACATTGTGGAAACAACACCAGCTGTGCTATGTGTGCACAGAATGTTAAATTGGTTGTGCAATTGCTGCTGAAATTGACATACACTCTGTACACATCAGTTTTTACCAGCACTTCATGAATCAACCACACTATTACTAATGGCCACCTAATATATATTGTAAACTGCATGTTTCTAAATATTTGAAGTCTTGATTGCAGAGTGAGGAATCTGGTGCATATATTGCATGTTTTTGTAACTACTAAATGTTTTGTGTTAGCATATTGCCCTTTTCACCTTTTTGTTTTTCATTATACATGTTCTCCTTATTAAATGCCCAGTCCGATGTTCACTCAGGTGGGCTGACGTATGGTGGGCTGGATGTGTATGCATTGTATAGTTTCTTTGTCACAATGTTTTGAGTCTTTTC
This sequence comes from Hyperolius riggenbachi, assembly GCF_040937935.1. Taxonomy (NCBI): domain Eukaryota; kingdom Metazoa; phylum Chordata; class Amphibia; order Anura; family Hyperoliidae; genus Hyperolius; species Hyperolius riggenbachi. The sequence continues at coordinate 68,329,775 of NC_090650.1, read as the reverse complement.
AAACAAGATACCAAGTGAGGTTGAAAGTTCAGGTAGTGTGAATTTTCTGTCTTCTTGAAGAAGTTTGTTAGCCTTGGCAATGATGACCTAGGCCAATGGCCTCCCTAAACATGCTTCATCATTCCATGCATATTGCTGACCTTATAGTGCCCACCAGGAGTGTTACATAGGACGGATTCCTTATGAACAGCGAAGCATTCTGGGAAAGACATAGTACTTATAGTACACGCCTCCAATGAATGTGGCCAGGCAATTTGCATGACAACGTATGCAAATTCCTCTGCAAGCACAAGCTGCAAAACTGACAGAAACTCTTCTTTCCAGAGTCCTGCAGCATGCAAACCTACACAATGGTCACAAGGCTGCCTGCCTGCACAGGCAGCTGAGCAAATCATCACAACTATCTCATTACTTTTCAATCAGCTCACATGTGTGTGAGTGCCTATCTAAGTATATATGTACTAGCTGGTGGACCGCCACCTCTATGGAAGTTGCACACTCCAACCAGCCACATGCACATGCCATTTCACCACATAAGAGTCATCCAATCAGCACCAGGGCCAATCACAGAAGGGTGATACTCATACATAGAGCGGATGGCTTGGAAATGATTATTATAGATTTGATATACAAAGAAAATAACTATACATATGTGTATTAACAATGGTTAATGAGATGCAAATAATTCGAAATTATGCAAATTTGTGCAGTTTGAAAATAGACCAACTGAATTCCAATGTGGGATATGATTGGTTAATTTTAAAGCTGTCAAAATGTGATTAATCCAGCATCAACTCAGAAATATTTGCATCTTATTGAACATCCCTAATGGGCATATTTCCAGTTGTCCTTTCAGACTTGTTACTACCATATACATTTGCTCAAACAGGGACAGGAAAATCATGGCTATCCAGAATAACATAAACCAGTAAGATCTTACTACTATTAGTGTCTTCGGCTCAGTTCCCACTTGGAGAGGATGCAAAACAGCATGGTAAGCAAGCACATGCACTGCGCTATGGCGCAGGTCCACAACGTCTATTTTGCATCCGTCTCCTACATTGGTCCACTTCAATCTCCATTGGCCATCTTAATTTCCATTGGCCAACATGAACCAATGAGAATCCTTCTTTTTGCTGAAGATTCCCATTGTTTCTTTGCAATCCAATTGGGATCCCCATGCCTCTGCCCATCACTGATCTGTTTACTGGTTTCAGGACCACGTGGAAGGAGTCAGCAGCACTAGAACCAGGGAGCAGGTGAGGTGAGTATCAGTGATCGAACATAATGGAAGCGGATGGAGCATAGGCGGTGACCAGCCTAGTGAGAACGGACACTATGTGTTCTTTAGGCTTTAATTGCACCCGTGAACTCATTGTTTTGCATTGTGTTCTGAAGAAATGTGGCAAGTTTGGTCTCTGCACTCTGTTTTTTTAGAAATGGAAGCAGATCTTATTTTTAACAATAGAATCCACTTCCTGCGTTAAGTGGAGGTGCAGAAAAAGTACTCGTTCATTAGTGGGAACTGGGCCTAAATGGGAAGCTGACATGCAGCAAATGAACAGCTATTTGAAACTATAAAATTTATTGTATACAATGTATTGTTAATTATTCTTATGTTGGAGCATGTTTATGAGGTGGTGACGTATATTAGGGAACCCCATATTGGAAGCACATAACCCCCAGTGGTTCCCCCAATGCCTTGCCTCCTCAGATTTATTTATTATTTGTTGAATATAACTTCAGCTGGATCTTCAGATGGTGCTATATGCCTGCATTACCCTTGAAGCCACCAATATATTACATTTACATGTGTTTCTATAAGCACTATACAGGATCTTCTCAAAAAATTAGCATATTGTGATAAAGTTCATTATTTCCTGTAATGTACTGATAAACATTAGACTTTCATATATTTTAGATTCAAATACACACAACTGAAGTAGTTCAAGCCTTTTATTGTTTTAATATTGATGATTTTGGCATACAGCTCATGAAAACCCAAAATTCCTATCTCAAAAAATTAGCATATTTCACACGACCAATAAAAGAAAAGTGTTTTTAAAACAAAAAAAGTCAACCTTCAAATAATTATGTTCAGTTATGCACTCAATACTTGGTCGGGAATACTTTTGCAATGTGCTTCAATGTGCTTCAATGTGGCGTGGCATGGAGGCAATCAGCCTGTGGCACTGCTCAGGTGTTATGGAGGCCCAGGATGCTTCGATAGCGGCCTTAAGCTCATCCAGAGTGTTGGGTCTTGCGTCTCTTAACTTTCTCTTCACAATATCCCACAGATTCTCTATGGGGTTCAGGTCAGGAGAATTGGCAGGCCAATTGAGCACAGTAATACCATGGTCAGTAAACCATTTACCAGTGGTTTTGGCACTGTGAGCAGGTGCCAAGTCATGCTGAAAAATGAAATCTTCATCTCCATAAAGCTTTTCAGCAGATGGAAGCATGAGATGCTCCAAAATCTCCTGAAAGCTAGCTGCATTGACCCTGCCCTTGATAAAACACAGTGGACCAACACCAGCAGCTGACATGGCACCCCAGACCATCACTGACTGTGGGTACTTGACACTGGACTTCAGGCATTTTGGCATTTCCCTTTCCCCAGTCTTCCTCCAGACTCTGGCACCTTGATTTCCGAATGACATGTAAAAGTTGCTTTCATCCGAAAAAAAGTACTTTGGACCACTGAGCAACAGTCCAGTGCTGCTTCTCTGTAGCCCAGGTCAGGCACTTCTGCCGCTGTTTCTGGTTCAAAAGTGGGTTCATGCTTCCATCTGCTGAAAAGCTTTATGGAGATGAAGATTTCATTTTTCAGCATGACCTGGCACCTGCTCACAGTGCCAAAACCACTGGTAAATGGTTTACTGACCATGGTATTACTGTGCTCAATTGGCCTGCCAACTCTCCTGACCTGAACCCCATAGAGAATCTGTGGTATATTGTGAAGAGAAAGTTGAGAGACACAAGACCCAAAACTCTGGATGAGCTTAAGGCCGCTATCGAAGCATCCTGGGCCTCCATAACACCTGAGCAGTGCCACAGGCTGATTGCCTTCATGCCACGCCGCATGGAAGCAGTAATTTCTGCAAAAGGATTCCCGACCAAGTATTGAGTGCATAACTGAACATAATTATTTGAAGGTTGACTTTTTTTGTTTTAAAAACACTTTTCTTTTATTGGTCGTATGAAACATGCTAATTTTTTGAGATAGGAATTTTGGGTTTTCATGAGCTGTATGCCAAAATCATCAATATTAAAACAATAAAAGGCTTGAACTACTTCAGTTGTGTGTATTTGAATCTAAAATTTATGAAAGTCTAATGTTTATCAGTACATTACAGAAAATAATGAACTTTATCACAATATGCTAATTTTTTGAGAAGATCCTGTAGAGCTATGGAGTATAATGTATGTATGCATACTGTTCTCTCATATACCTTTCAAGTAATTATAACACAAACACAATCTCAGATCCATACCCCTTGCATTACTTTCCCACATCATTTAATTGAGTTTTGACTTTACATCTCATTTAATTACCATGATGCAGAAGTGAATGTCTTTCATAATCCTTCTTCTCCAAACTAAAGGGAAAGAAGTCAAAACAGTGTCCTTTGAACATGGTACACTCTGTTCCGGGGAAATGGATTTACTGAATGCGCTGGAGGTAGTAGTTTAATTTAAAGAGGCTCCTATTTGGCTTTATCATAACCAGCAGTTATTTATCCACTCTTTTCCAGGAAGCCAGCTGCAGATGGTTGTGTTACCACCAAGGAGCTGCATAATAAATTAAACAAGGAGACCAAGCTGTTGGTAAGACTCGGCTCAGTCTGACGTAGGATTTTGTCTAGAGCCTGGCTTGGAGAGAGTCCAGTTTCCAACTCTTAAAAGCGTAAAATGTTTTAATGACTTTATCTGACTTTTGTCAGTGTACGTGAGTGTGACGTGTGTCTCTCTGTGTGTAATGTGCTCAGACAATATGTTCCTTCTGAAGCCAATAGTTTATATATCATGAAACAAAGACTGAAACATAACTTCTAAATATTTCTCCACATGGAAGATTATACATTAATCTTAAAAGATAAAAACTGTGCAAGAGCAGACTTGGTAATTGACCGTGTTCTAGGATGTTCTGCGTATGAGATGACTTGACCTACATCAGCCTTTTCAGTCTTGTACATATCATACTTTGTTTCCAAAGCAATTCATCATGTACAGAGTAGGGTACTGAGAGCTCGAAAGTTATTCATATTCTGTGACTGTGTAGCCATTATTATATTATTATCTTGACACCTAACCTTATCCCGTTCCCCCACTAAAAAAAAGACACCCTTCTGCTTCTAGTCAATTCCATAGTCAAGAAACATCTCGCAATTTCAGGGTTGATCGCAACTTGCAACTTGATGGTAACTCCACTTCATCTCTCAACTCTCTGAGTTGCATCCCAGGAACCACATCTCCCAGCTTTCTCAGATGAGAAAGAGGGACACATTTAGACACGCCCCCTGCCACACCCCTAGTTATGCATACTGCAAACAATTGAAGACAACCAAGGGTGAAATACACATTAGTGTATACACAATAGTTAATTTAGTCCTCATTTAGACCTCATAGTTCATTTAGTCCTCATTGTACACAAACATAGTAGTAGATTAAACAGGTAAATAATTCACCCATTAATCGGGAAATGAACATTATTCTTACATCTTGTGTTCCCCCACTCGATTGGATCGACCTGCGGCTGAACCAACAACACAGCTAGCAGATAAAAAAGTCAAATATATATTGATCTGCTGTACAGATCAAAGGTGGCAGATCTGTATATTGTACAGCAGCACTAGTGCCTTAATGTAATAGAAACAACGTAGACTATATATATGTGTGTGTGTGTTTGTATATACATACTCATTACATATGTTTTTCAAGACTTCTACAATTACCTCTTCATAATAGACAGTCTACGTTGTTTCTATTACATTAAGGCACTAGTGCTGTACAATATACAGATCTGCCACCTTTGATCTGTACAGCAGATACTATGCAAGTTTGCTAACAGCACAGGGGGAGGGGGGCAGATAGATAGCCGAGATAAGGTGGCTGATTTATTGCCTGACAGATCACAGGAGTCCTTCATGGCTTCAGTGTACGCTGTGATGAAGCGCAGCTTTACAACTGTTTATAGCGGGCAGCTCGGCTGGCTCATTAGTGCGGACAAACTAAAAACAACCAGGTGACAGGGAGGTGAGATCTGAAAATTTTATGCTGCATCAATTTAAACAGTAATTCGCCATAGCGCCCCTTTAAGCTGAAAAAGAAGCAGAAGTAATGGTCCTTTAAACTTTCCTGCAGTAGAACCTTGTTATCTGCCTTCTCCCTGACAGAAAACGTTTGACTTCTATTTACTTTTCAGGAAACCTGCCTAAATCTGACAAGCTGTTTGACAAGCACTTGTACAACATGCTGTTTTGCATAGATAACAACTAAAGTTTTTCAACTCTTGCTGTACTGGAAAACAGAAATGGACTTCAGACAGACTCTTTCTTAGTAAGGCTAGCATTATATGTACCTATGTTTATCTCATCATGTCATTTGTCACTTCAGGTATGCTTGAATTTTCTAATCCAACTCAAAACTATGAAAAAAACCATAAATGGAACATAAAGCATGATTTAAATTGATGAAAACTTAATTAGAGGCTACTCTATGGTCTCCTCGAGGTGCATTAACACACACAAATCAGACATACAAACTATAACTGTTGATCTTAGCTTTGTGTGTCAACATCTAGTTAAAGTGGATCCGAAATGAAAAACTAACTATAACAAGTAACTTGTCTATACAGGGAGTGCAGAATTATTAGGAAAGTTGTATTTTTGAGGAATAATTTTATTATTGAACAACAACCATGTTCTCAATGAACCCAAAAAACTCATTACTATCAAAGCTGAATATTTTTTAAAGTAGTTTTTAGTTTTTTGTTAGTTTTAGCTATTTTAGGGGGATATCTGTGTGTGCAGGTGACTATTACTGTGCATAATTATTAGGCAACTTACAAAAAACAAATATATACCCATTTCAATTATTTATTTTTACCAGTGAAACCAATATAACATCTCAGCATTCACAAATATACATTTCTGACATTCAAAAACAAAACAAAAACAAATCAGTGACCAATATAGCCACCTTTCTTTGCAAGGACACTCAAAAGCCTGCCATCCATGGATTCTGTCAGTGTTTTGCTCTGTTCACCATCAACATTGCGTGCAGCAGCAACCACAGCCTCCCAGACACTGTCCAGAGACACTGTTCAGAGAGGTGTACTGTTTTCCCTCCTTGTAAATCTCACATTTTGTGATGGACCACAGGTTCTCAATGGGGTTCAGATCTGGTGAACAAGGAGGCCATGTAATTAGTTTTTCTTCTTTTATACCCTTTCTTGCCAGCCACGCTGTGAAGTACTTGGACGCGTGTGATGGAGCATTGTCCTGCATGAAAATCCTGTTTTTCTTGAAGGATGCAGACTTCTTCCTGTACCACTGCTTGAAGAAGGTGTCTTCCAGAAACTGGCAGTAGGACTGGGAGTTGAGCTTGACTCCATCCTCAACCCGAAAAGGCCCCACAAGCTCATCTTTGATGATACTAGCCCAAACCAGTACTCCACCTCCACCTTGCTGGCGTCTGAGTCGGACTGGAGCTCTCTGCCCTTTACCAATCCAGCCACAGGCCCATCCATCTGGCCCATCAAGACTCACTCTCATTTCATCAGTCCATAAAACCTTAGAAAATTCAGTCTTGAGATCTTTCTTGGCCCAGTCTTGACGTTTCAGCTTGTGTGTCTTGTTCAGTGGTGGTCGTCTTTCAGCCTTTCTTACCTTGGCCATGTCTCTAAGTATTGCACACCTTGTGCTTTTGGGCACTCCAGCGATGTTGCAGCTCTGAAATATGGCCAAACTGGTGGCAAGTGGCATCTTGGCAGCTGCACGCTTGACTTTTCTCAGTTCATGGGCAGTTATTTTGCGCCTTGGTTTTTCCACACGCTTCTTGCGACCCTGTTGACTATTTTGAATGAAACGCTTGATTGTTCGATGATCACGCTTCAGAAGCTTTGCAATTTTAAGAGTGCTGCATCCCTTTGCAAGATATATCACTATTTTTGACTTTTCTGAGCCTGTCAAGTCCTTCTTTTGACCCATTTTGCCAAAGGAAAGGAAGTTGCCTAATAATTATGCACACCTGATATAGGGTGTTGATGTCATTAGACCACACCCCTTCTCGTTACAGAGATGCACATCACCTAATATGCTTAATTGGTAGTAGGCTTTCGAGCCTATACAGCTTGGAGTAAGACAACATGCATAAAGAGGATGATGTGGTCAAAATACTAATTTGCCTAATAATTTTGCACTCCCTGTATATCTTAGCTACAGTTTAGATAGTTTACACAGCAAATATAGCTGCAAACAGCTTTAATAGAATATGATTATTTCTTCCTGTGATACAATGACAGCAGACATGTTGTTTGTAAACATTACACAGAGGCAGGCTTATCTGCATCTTTTGCAAAGAAAACTAATCCCCCCTCCTCCCCTCTGCCTCTGAAATCTCTGGCTAGTAATACCTCCCCCTCCTCCTGCCCAGACTGAGCTCCCATGAGCCCTTGCTACTGTCTGAAATTGCCTTGGCTCTCTGAAAACCTGTGGGCGTGGCTTGTTTAGTTTATAGGGAATTAGAGTATTAAAACAAAAACAAAAAAGTATTTGGCTTGAGGAATGCCCTATAAACAATAGGAAAGGAACACAATTATGCAATGAGTAAAAGTTCATCTCGGATCCACTTTAAGTTGCACTGCTTTACCTAACTATGATCCTCCACCTAACAGAATTTATCATCTAAAAGTATTCTCAAGTGTAATGTGTGTATGACAAAAACAAATATGAACCCAAACAAGCTTCATTATATTAAATCTGCATTATATACTTAACCTCCCACATCCATAAAGTAATAATTTCGTTTAGGAAATAATCCTGGCGTAAAGATTCCCAGAGCCAGTGGCGTCTTATTAAAGTGTATATGCAGAGTGCAACAATAAGCATTTTACGAATGCAAAACAATACATAAATCCGCAGTAAGACAGGCAGCAGGTGGGCGGCAGAGTTATAAGAAGTTCAGCACTTAGGCGATGGAATTATTGTTGTCGTCCTGTAACAATAATGGGGTCTGCTCATTAAGTTGTTTCTGTTTGCTCATTTTGCGCTGATCATGTCAGCGGAACGCAGAGGTAAAAATAAGTGCGACACTTTCTCCACATTATGTGTAATCAGCAAGTAACAATGAGAGCGGGAATACTCTGATGTGCGCAAAGGTAAGCTAGAATATAGATGCAAATAGCACGTTATTTCAGCCTGTCGCCACTTCATGCACTTTACTGCAGACAATCAGTATAAATATGGAACAGAAAAGTGGAGAAATGCTAAAAGACGTTTATTGTAAAATGTTGCTGAGTGACAAATCTGTTTATTTACCCAATCTTGTGTTTATTTTCAAGAGATTTTAAAGAGAAACCATAATCAAGTATTGAATTTCATCCCAATCAGTAGCTGATACCCCCTTTTCCATGAGAGATCTATTCCTTTTCACAAAGGGATGATCAGGGGGCTCTGTATGGCTGATGATATGGTAAAACCCATCCCACAGTGTGATGTCAGGACCATGGTGCTAACATCACACTGTGTGAGCCTTGTTGTATTGTGTGAAATAACAGCTGTTTCCAACTGCCAAAAAAGCAAGCAGCAGCTACTTCCACTGACATCACCTGCCAGGAGTAAAAATGTCACCAAGTGATAAATGTCAGAATGTAAATCAGGGAGAGGAAAGCTTTTACAATGGACAAACACTGACTAAATAATTATTGTAAAAATGGAGCACTTTTTTTATTACATTATTTTCACTGGAGTTCCTCTTTAAAGGGACACTATAGCGAAAATTGTAAAATTTAAAATATGTGCAAACATAGACAAATAAGAAGTACGTTTTTTTCCAGAGTAAAATGAGGCATAAATTACTTTTCCCTATGTTACTGTCCCTTACAGTAGGTAGTAGAAATCTGACAGAAGCAACAGGTTTTGGACTAGTCCATCTCTTCAAAGGGGATTCTCAGCAAGGCTTTTATTCTTTATAAAGATATTCCCTAAAAAAGATTTAAACAATGATGCTGGACAGCGTCCCTGCTCGCTACACAGTATTTTTTAAAGTTGGATGGAGCAACTGCCATTCACTAAGTGCTTTTGAAAAGAAATAAATCCTTGAGAATCCCCCATGAAGAGATGGACTAGTCCAAAACCTGTTGCTAATGTCAGATTTCTACTACCTACTGTAAGTGACAGCAACATGGGAGAAAAGCAATTTATTTTACTCTGGGAAAAAATGTACTTCTTATTTGTATATGTTTGCACAAATTTTGAATTTGACAATATTTCGCCATAGTGCCCCTTTAACTCTAACCCTAATTTACTAGTCATGCATTTCATAAAATCATTTTTAGAAGAATCCTCTATCATATTAAAGTTATTAATTTTATTATATTCATTTATATGGCCCTCATTCCTTTAGATTGTAAGCTGGCAAGGGCAGGGCTCTCTCACCCTTTTGTGTTTTGGATATTAACCACTTTACCCCCGCGCGTACGTATTTCTCCGCCCCTTTTTCCATCCTTTAAAAACCAGGGACGGAGAAACACTTACTTTCCGCGTTCCCGACGCTGCCCGCGCTCCCGCTCGTAAACACGCCGCCCGCCGCTAGTAAAACCGCCGCCGCCCGCTCGCCCAGAGATCAATGAACGGGAAAATCCATTCCCGTTCGTTGATCTAAGCCCCGCAATGATCAGCTGCTCTCCTATGGGCAGCGCGATCATTGTGAGAAAAAACTCACGTGTCCAGCCTCCTTATTCTTCCTCCAAGCTTCCGGAAGGAAGCTTGGATGTCGCATTAAAACAAAAAGTTACTGTGGCCATCTTGTGGCCAAATAGTAAACTACACCCTACACATTTTTCACATACAAATAAATGACTTTTACACATAAAATTAACTCATTACCTCCCACACTCCCCATTTTTTTTTTTTTTTGTAATTAAAAAAAAATTAAAAAATTTACAATTAAAAAAAATACATAAATAGTTACCTTAGGGACTGAACTTTTTAAATATTTATGTCAAGAGGGTATAACACTGTTACTTTATAAACTATGGGCTTGTAATTAGGGATGGACGCAAAACTGAAAAAAATGCACCTTTATTTCCAAATAAAATATTGGCGCCAAACATTGTGATAGGGACATAATTTAAATGGTTTTATAACCGGGACAAAGGGGCAAATACGTTTCATGGGTTTTAATTACAGTAGCATGCATTATTTAAAAACTATAATGGCCGAAATCTGAAAAATAATTATTTTTTTCCCCACATTTTTCCTATTTTCCCATTAAAACACATTTAGAAAAAAATAATTCTTGGCATAATGTCCCACCTAAAGAAAGCCTAATTGGTGGCGAAAAAAACAAGATATAGTTCATTTCATTGCGATAAGTAATAATAAAGTTATAGACGAATGAATGGAAGGAGCGCTGAAAGGTGAAAATTGCTCTGGTGCTCAGGGGGTAAAACCCCTCAGTGGTGAAGTGGTTAATTATCTCATTGTTATTACCGATTCTGTTACTATCACTGCTATGCACTGATCCTGTATTATTTTGTGCCCCATGTTTGTTTCTTACTTTGTACAGCGCCACGGAATATGTTGGTGCTTTATAAAGCAATAATGATAATAATATTGTGCTGACATCGTTTGCAGTGCTTTACAAATATTCATGTAACTACCTGTCCTTTGCAGGTGTTTACAGTCTAATCCCTACCTATCCTAGGGCTGGTTCAGACGGGCGTTTTTGTGGCGTTTAACGCAGCGTTTCAGACGCAGCGTTTTTTGGGATCTACTGCCATCCCATGCAAGTGAATGGGAGCGTTTAGAGCTGGCTTTTGCAGGCTTTCATGAAAGCCTGGCAGTAGATTCCAGCGTTGCGTCTAGTCTCAAAAGCAACATGCTGCTTTCAGAGGCAGTAAACGCGAGGAAACATTAGCAGAGACCAGAACTGCTAGCCCTGAACGCTTTTCAAAAGCTTTCAAAAGCTAGCTTTTAAACGCTGGCGTTTAAACGCTGGCGTTTGAACGCAATGCCAAGCAAAAGCTCAGCAGACGCCCGTGTGAACCAGCCCCTACTTCCATTGCGTTGCCCCGTAACACCACAGTATGAAAGTCTCCATAGACTTTCATTTTATGGCGGTTGGGTGCAGTAAAAATACTGCACCGCACCAAACCCCCCCCCCCCCCCCCCGGTGTGAAAGGGGTTTTCATCTTCACAATAGCAGTATTGTGAAAATGAAAACCCCTTTCACACCGGGGGGGGGGGGGGGGGAGGGTTTGGTGCGGTGCAGTATTTTTACTGCACCCAACCGTCATAAAATGAAAGTCTATGGAGACTTTCATACTGTGGTGTTACGGGGCAACGCAATGGAAGTGACGTTTACGCCGCATCCCTGATGCAGTTCCAGAACTACGTTACCACATGGCTTCTGCATCGAGTTGCCGTGATCTGCGTCAGCCCGGAAGTCATGTTAGTCTATGGTGACGCGTGAATTTTTAAAAAATTACCATTGCGATGTTGCCAGACAGGGAACACTGAACAATAGCGTGGTGTTCCCTTAAACGCCTGTTTTTGAAGGTGCAATGCTGTGTGTCGGGCGTGACACACTGTATTGCCAATGCTGGTTTACAGTGTGAAACCAGCCTGAGGCCTCTTGCACACTACATGCGATTCCGGTTTTTTATACGTCCGATTTTTGATTCTGATTAAAAAACATAATAGCATGCAGTAAGTTGTTTAACGGCTCGCCGACCACGTCACGCCGATGGTTTTGCAGGAGATCGCGCGCAGGCTGCGCTCCGCCTTCAGTCTCCAAGTGGCGATCGTCGCTCAAAGACTGTTAGACGGCGAAACCATCTAATTAGCCTGTGCAGCGCTGCGATCTAAGGCAGCGCTGTACTGGGGACAGCCGTGTGACACGGCTGTGCCTTCCAGGGGATCAGAGGTCATCGGCTGTCATAGACTGAAGCCTATGACAGCCGATCACAGTGATTGGCTGGTGGGGGGGAGGGAGGGTGGGTTTAGTAGGGCAAAAAAAATAGACAAATTTATTATGAAAATAATAAAATTAATTTTTTGTTTAAAAAAAAACATAAACATGGGGGGGAGCCTACCAACAGAAAGCTCTGTCGGTGGGAAGAAAAGGGAGGGGGGGATCACTTGTGTGCTGTGTTGTGCAGCCCTGCAGCTTGGCCCTAAAGCTGCAGTGGCCTATTTTACAAAAAATGGCCTGGCCTTTAGGTGGGTTTAACACTGCGGTCCTCAAGAGGTTAATCTGAATCAAAAATCGGAGCAGATAAAAAATCGGAATCGCATGTAGTGTGCAAGAGGCCTAAAGGTGGCCACACATGATACAATATTTTATATTTCTTTTTAATTCAAGCATTACAATCAATTTTTATGATTGATTGTAACATTTGAAAAATCTGAACAATGTATTGCACATGTGTTCAATTGTTTCCCAATAATGAAAAAACGTACTGAGAACTCTGAAAATATTGTTTATGTCCATAAATGAAGAACATGACATGCTATCCTACACCATTACATTTTCTAGACTAATCAGGAATATTAGCCATTTCTGATCGACTTGTATCAAAAAAATTGGAAATTTGAACAGATTTCTTTATCAGGAAAAAAAACTTTCAATTTTTGTGTACAACTGATTTTGTTTCTATCGCACCATGTGTGGCCAGCTTTAACCACTTGCCGACCGCCTACTTCATATTGGCGGCGGCAAAGTGGCAGCCCCAGGACCACGTAACGCAGATTGGCGTCAGGTCCTGGGGCACTCTCTGGCCGGGGATCGCGCGCTGGGATGCGCGCGCATCCACCGGCAATAGGCTCCGCCCACCAGCGACGTCAACCCGCCGGCCAATCGGAAGCGCCGGCGGGTTGTTAACCCGACGATCGCCGGATAGGAAGCGTATAATACGCTTTGTAATGTTTACAAAGTGTATTATACAGGCTGCCTCCTGCCCTGGTGGTCCCAGTGTCCGAGGGACCACCAGGGCAGGCTGCAGCCACCCTAGTCTGCACCCAAACACACTGATCTGCCCCCCCCCTGCCCCCTGATCACCCACAGTACCCCTCAGACCCCCCCCCTGCCCACCCCCCAGACCACCATTTGCACACAATCACCCCCCTAATCACCCATCAATCACTCCCTGTCACTATCTGTCAACGCTATTTTTTTTTAGTCCCTAAACTGCCCCCTGCTCCCTCCTGATCACCCCCCCACCCCTCAGATTCTCCCCAGACCCCCCCAGACCCTCCCCCCCCCTGTGTACTGTATGCATCTATCCCCCTGATCAACTGTCAATCACCTGTCAATCACCTGTCAATCACCTGTCAATCACCCGTCAATCACCCCCTGTCACTGCCACCCATCAATCAGCCCCTAACCTGCCCCTTGCGGGCAATCTGATCACCCACCCACACCAATAGATCGCCCGCAGATCCGACATCAGATCACCTCCCAAATCCATCGTTTACATCTATTCTCTCCTCTAAACACCCACTAATTACCCATCAATCACCCATCAATCACCCCCTATCACCACCTGTCACTGTTACCCATCAGATTAGACCCTTGCGGGCACCCAATCGCCCGCCCACACACTCAGATTGCCCTCAACCCCCCCCCCCCCTTATCGATTCGCCAGTGCATTATTTACATCCGTTCTTCCCTGTAATAACCCACTGATCACCTGTCAATCACCCCCTGTCACTGCCACCCATCAATCACCCCCTGTCACTGCCACCCATCAATCAGCCCCTAACCTGCCCCTTGCGGGCAATCTGATCACCCACCCACACCAATAGATCGCCCGCAGATCTGACTTCAGATCACCTCCCAAATTCATTGTTTACATCTATTCTCTCCTCTAAACACCCACTAATTACCCATCAATCACCCATCAATCACCCCCTATCACCACCTGTCACTGTTACCCATCAGATTAGACCCTTGCGGGCACCCAATCGCCCGCCCACACGCTCAGATTGCCCTCAAACCCCCCCTTATCGATTCGCCAGTGCATTATTTACATCCGTTCTTCCCTGTAATAACCCACTGATCACCTGTCAATCACCCCCTGTCACTGCCACCCATCAATCACCCCCTGTCACTGCCACCCATCAATCAGCCCCTAACCTGCCCCTTGCGGGCAAACTGATCACCCACCCACACCAATAGATCGCCCGCAGATCCGACATCAGATCACCTCCCAAGCGCAGTGTTTACATCTATTCTCTCCTCTAAACACCCACTAATTACCCATCAATCACCCCCTATCACCACCTGTCACTGTTACCCATCAGATCAGACCCTAATCTGCCCCTTGCGGGCACCCAATCACCCGCCCACACGCTCAGATTGCCCTCAGACCCCCCCCCCCTTATCAATTCGCCAGTGCAATATTTACATCTGTTATTCCCTGTAATAACCCACTGATCACCTGTCAATCACCCATCAATCACCCCCTGTCACTGCCACCCATCAATCACCCCCTGTCACTGCCACCCATCAATCAGCCCCTAACCTGCCCCTTGCGGGCAATCTGATCACCCACCCACACCAATAGATCGCCCGCAGATCCGACATCAGATCACCTCCCAAGCGCAGTGTTTACATCTATTCTCTCCTCTAAACACCCACTAATTACCCATCAATCACCCCCTATCACCACCTGTCACTGTTACCCATCAGATTAGACCCTAATCTGCCCCTTGCGGGCACCCAATCACCCGCCCACACGCTCAGATTGCCCTCAGACCCCCCCCCCTTATCAATTCGCCAGTGCAATATTTACATCTGTTATTCCCTGTAATAACCCACTGATCACCTGTCAATCACCCATCAATCACCCCCTGTCACTGCCACCCATCAATCACCCCCTGTCACTGCCACCCATCAATCAGCCCCTAACCTGCCCCTTGCGGGCAATCTGATCACCAACCCACACCAATAGATCGCCCGCAGATCCGACATTAGATCACCTCCCAAGTGCAGTGTTTACATCTCTTCTCTCCTCTAAACACCCACTAATTACCCATCAATCACCCCCTATCACCACCTGTCACTGTTACCCATCAGATTAGACCCTAATCTGCCCCTTGCGGGCACCCAATCACCCGCCCACACCTCAGAACGCCCTCAGACCCCAGCCCTGATCACCTCGCTAGTGCATTGCTTGCATCTATTTCCCCCCTCTAATCACACCTTGAGACACCCATAAATCACCTCCTGTCACCCCCTAGCACACCTACCCATCAGATCAGGCCCTAATTTGCCCCGTGTGGGCTCCTGATCACTCGGCCAAACCCTCAGATCCCCCTCAGACCCCCTTCCGATCACCTCCCCAGTGCATTGATTGCATCTATTTTCCCCTCTAACCGCCCCCTGAGACACCCATCAATCACCTCCTGTCACCCCCCTAGCACTCCTATCCATCAGATCAGGCCCAATACATCCTGTCATCTAAGAGGCCACCCTGCTTATGACCGTTTCCACAAAATTTGCCCCCTCATAGACCACCTGTCATCAAAATTTGCAGATGCTTATACCCCTGAACAGTCATTTTGAGAAATGTGGTTTCCAGACTACTCACAGTTTTGGGCCCGTAAAATGCCAGGGCAGTATAGGAACCCCACAAGTGACCCCATTTTAGAAAGAAGACACCCCAAGGTATTCTGTTAGGTGTATGATGAGTTCATAGAAGATTTTATTTTTTGTCAAAAGTTAGCGGAAATTGGATTTTTATTGTTTTTTTCACAAAGTGTCATTTTTCACTAACTTGTGACAAAAAATAAAATCTTCTATGAACTCACCATACCCCTAACGGAATACCTTGGGGTGTCGTCTTTCTAAAATGGGGTCACTTGTGGGGTTCCTATACTGCCCTGGCATTTTAGGGGCCCTAAACCGTGGGGAGTAGTCTAGAAAACAAATGCCTCAAAATGACCTGTGAATAGGACGTTGGGCCCCTTAGCGCACCTAGGCTGCAAAAAAGTGTCACACATGTAGTATCGCCATACTCAGGAGAAGTAGTATAATGTGTTTTGTGGTGTATTTTTACACATACCCATGCTGGGTGGGAGAAATCTCTCTGTAAATGGACAATTGTGTGTAAAAAAAATCAAAAATGTGTCATTTACAGAGATATTTCTCCCACCCAGCATGGTTATATGTAAAAATACACCACAAAACACATTATACTACTTCTTCTGAGTACGGCGATACCACATGTGTGACACTTTTTTGCAGCCTAACTGTGCTAAGGGGCCCAAAGTCCAATGAGTACCTTTAGGATTTCACAGGTCATTTTGAGACATTTGGGTTCAAGACGACTACTCACGGTTTAGGGCCCCTAAAATGCCAGGGCAGTATTGGAACCCCACAAATGACCCCATTCTAGAAAGAAGACACCCCAAGGTATTCCGTTAGGAGTATGGTGAGTTCATAGAAGATTTTATTTTTTGTCACAAGTTAGCGGAAATTGATATGTATTGTTTTTTTTTTCACAAAGTGTCATTTTCCGCTAACTTGTGACAAAAAAAAATCTTCTATGAACTCACCATACCCCTAACGGAATACCTTGGGGTGTCTTCATTCTAAAATGGGGTCACTTGTGGGGTTCCTATACTGCCCTGGCATTTTAGGGGCCCTAAACCGTGAGGAGTAGTCTAGAATCCAAATGCCTCAAAATGACCTGTGAATAGGACGTTAGGCCCCTTAGCGCACCTAGGTTGCAAAAAAGTGTCACACTTGTGGTATCGCCGTACTCAGAAGAAGTAGTATAATGTGTTTTGAGGTGTATTTTTATACATACCCATGCTGGGTGGGAGAAATCTCTCTGTAAATGGACAATTGTGTGTAAAAAAAATCAAATAATTGTCATTTACAGAGATATTTCTCCCACCTAGCATCTGTATTGTAAGGCTTGGTGGTGTATTCTCCACAGTCAGCATGCAACGCATGAGCTGGCGTGGAGGAGGTACACACACTAGCACAAGGAAACAGGCTATCCCTAGTATAGTGGAGGGGAGGACTGACTCCAATAGGAGATTGTGGCGCACAGAGCCGGTGCAGATCTGACAGCCACAAACAATGCTTTCGTTATAACGTCTCAGCGCAAAGTAGCGCTGAGCGCATAAACCAGAACTGAGGAGATCAGGACAGGTAGACAGAATGAACGCTTGCTAGCTAGCGGCTACTTAGCGACAGCAAGCGTCCAAAACCAGACAGACTGGAATGAGGCAGCCAATGCGATGCGGCGATGGCGTGCCTCACAAAGACAGGACAGGATAGTCAGAAAATAGCAGGATTAAGATAGATGAACGTAACACAGATAAATATACAATAAGTATGTTTTCCTAGCGTATTACAATTACAGCTATCAATGAAACTATTTGTAACGTCTGACTAACATATGTATATATCGGCAATGAACCGATATATGACATAAGCAGGAACGCTGACTAGGAATGGAGTAACACAGGGAACAGGACTCAGAAGGATTCGCTATCTCTTCGCAGAGATGAACGCAATCCACAAACGGTAACAGAACAGGATTCAGAAGGATTCGTTATCTCTTCGCAGAGATGAACGCAATCCACAAACAGTAACAGAACAGGATTCAGAAGGATTCGTTATCTCTTCGCAGAGATGAACGCAATCCACAAACAGAACCAGGAGCAGGGTAACTACCTCAGCACGGGTGGTCACGGTACGCGCAACCTACCAAAACGTGCTGGAAAGCTGACTAACTGCACACAGGATATAAACAGTTCGTGTACGTATACATCAGCGACACTGATGTATCAACGTAACACAAATACAAGGAAAATAATAAACGTGCTGGTATGCATATATATTGGCAATGAACCAATATATGATGCAAAGACCAGCAAAGTATCTTTATAACAAGAAACACGATCGGGGGCTAAAGCGACAGCAAGGCAGGCTTAAGCTGAAGCTATGAAAACCCAAGGAAACCCTGCAGGAAGCAGATCCCCACACTGAGGTCATCCAATGGGAGCAGACATGCAGATTCCCACACAGGTGAATGACAATCAGTCACAAGCTGACAGCAGGGAAAGACAGACAAAGCTATGCAGCTTGCATGGAAATAGATCAGAACTGCCTGAGCTGCAGCACTACTACTTCCAGCAATAGCTGCTGCAGCAGCGATCATTACAGTACCCCCGCCCTTAAAAGCGGATTCCAGACGCTTTTCAAAACTGAAATTCCCAACAAAACAGTCTGACTGATAATTCATGATGACCGGGACAGCCCGGCAAGACCAAATTCCAGAATCAGTCCCCACAAGACTGGACCCATCAGAACCAGAACCTACAGAACCATGCCCATCAGTACTACAAGCCCCAGTGTGACACCCATCAGAACCATGATTTCCAGAAGAAAGCCCTCCGAAACCCCCTGAGCGATACCCACCGCCTTCCAGGAACCGTTCAGAAACGCCAAAGCCTTTGCAATGCCCACCGGTACTGTCTTTACCAACACAAAACCCACTGTTGAACCAGTCCAAGGCACCAGGACAAGTTTTCTCAGAGACCTCCCAGAACACCTTGAAGCTCCAAAGAGATCCCCATAGGTCAGAATGCCCCTTAGGCTCACATGGAGAACTATCAAGAACCCCTATGGAACCTAGGGCAATTCCCGAGTCAGGGCCACAAGGACAATCATCAATATCAGGGCTTTCAGGGACCAGAACCATCTCTGGGCATGCAGGCAGACTGGCAACATCAGAACGTGTTCCCACTAAGGAAGCATCAGAGCACGCTAACACCTTAGACACACTTGGGCATTCTGGCACACAAAGAACATCTGGGCACACCGGCACAAGAGAAACCTCTGGGCATGTCAAGGAACTGTGAGCCTCAGGGTCAGCCAAGACGGGACCAAAACCAGGACCGGCCACAAAAAAATCATCATGACTAGACTTCGCAACTACTGGATTTTTACACGAGAATGCAGGATCAGACTTAGATGTCGCTGATTCCAGCAAAGTCAGTAACAAATCAGATTCAGGGGCACTAACAAGACAGGACAAATCTTCTGATGTATGCACTGAACCAGATAGGGACTCCACAACTACCTCTGGACTGGACAGAGACTCATTTAATACACTGGATTGGAGCTCATGAGGCGCTGCAGAACAAGTCAGTATTGCAGCAGCCCCCACTGGACTAGGCAAAACTGAGGAATTCCCTGGACAGGAAGGGGACTCTGGAACCTCTGCCACAGCGGCCAGAGAACCAGAATCTTTCAGGATACAAGGCAGGGTTTCAGGAATGCTTACTAAATCAGACTGAAATTCTGAGACTTCTGTTATTTTGACCAGAGAATCAGAATTATCCATGTTACAGGGCAAGACTTCTGAAACATTCAGAGGACAGGGCTGGAGTTCCTCGGCTGTTACAACACTGGAGAGGGACTCAACAACATTGGTTAAATCAGACTGTGTACAGGGCAAGGTATCTAACACACTTGCTGATGAGGACAATATTTCAATGGCTTCTGCTTTGCTGGGCAGAAATTCATCAAGTTTTATTAGAGCAGACTGTAATTCCAAAACAGCTGCTAGACAAGTGAATATTACTGCAACACCAACTGAGGTAAGCAGTGCCTCAGACTGCTCTGCTAGAGGGTTTGAAATATCCAAAGTACTGGGTGAAGCATAAGACTCTGCGACCACAGCTTCACTGGACAGGATCACTGAACAGTCCATATTGCAGGGCAAAACCATGGAAGCACCTGCTGGACCAGACAGGAGTTGAACCTTATTAACACGGGTAATTTCTGCAGAAGTGTTTGCAGAGACAGGCAAGATTTTTCTGGTGTCTGTTTCACTGAACAAAGACTCATGAGTACTGGCTAGGCTGGACTCAGAAGTCAGCAGGACCTCTGGATTCTCTGCTGAGAAATTTGTGCAGGGCAAAGTTAAGAAAGTATCAGTGGCTTCTGTTTTACTGGGAAGTAACACTGAGTTATCCATGGTACAGGGTGGAATTGCAGGAACTTCAATTTTACACAAAAAGAGCTCCGAATCACCTGCTGAATCAGCCAAAGGTGCTGAAGCAGGCGGGTCAGAACGCCAAATTTGCGAATTCGGAGTCACATAAAAATCATCCAAAATCAGTTCCCACACATCAATCAATGGAGCCACAAAGTCATACTCACACACACCAGTTTTTATTAGGTTATAGGCAGACTTAATGCATGCATTCAATACCAATTCACTTTTTGCACTGTAAAATTGACAAAATGAACTTGAATCATTCTTCCATTCATTGACCAGAGCTTCCATCTCTCCTTTCTCAAATGGAGGATTCCAAGCATACTTAACAGGCAGATCATGGTTTGCAGATATGATTGTAGCAGGGACATATATTGGGTTAATTAGCAGGTGATTGGCAGATTCCTTATTCCTAAGAATCTCCAATACCTGTAGCAAGTGCTGAACTGTAGTGTATGCAAACTTTCCTTGCTTTACAAATAAGTTGATTTGTTCAATACTCTGTAATATCTCCTCATAATCATACTCAGATAATTCTTTTAAACAAAAATCTTTATTTTCCCTAGCCAGGGAGGAAAGTTCATTAGTAGTTTCATAAGTCCATTTAACTCCCCTGAAAGACAATTGCATTTCATTATCTGTTAATGGCAGAATCTCATTATAGGTCTCAGTCGCTAAGGATAACGACTCTGCAGATCGGACACGTTTCTTAGAACGTTTGCGTTTGGCCTTAGACCCTGCTGTTTTTGGTGATTTATTCAAGGCTGCAGGAAAATTATCAGTAACACTTTCTGCTTGCTGAACATTTTTGCAAGCAATTGAAGGAGTAGCTGATTGGCCTGCTGCCAGGAGTTCATTAAGAGGAAAAGGCAATGGATCTATGCGCAACCAGTTATGGATCACAAACGCTAGAAATTCCAGCGGTCTATCTTTCAAATCGGAATGATTGAGAACATCAAATGCCCACTGGAATAATTCCCCTTTAAACAAAATATAACTTAGTTGGAGTGCCCAGGTTGAAACAGGAGTCGCTTGGAGATCAGGATTGGTCAGGAACCTGGCACATTCAGAGAAAAACTCATTTTCTGTTTCAGAGCTAAGTTCTTCAAATTTCTTAAAGGAACAGGAACCATAATTAACAGTGTCATACTTTCTGGGAATCCCCCCCACAATGGGAATTGGTAATGGGGTTTTCATAATGTAAGGCTTGGTGGTGTATTCTCCACAGTCAGCATGCAACGCATGAGCTGGCGTGGAGGAGGTACACACACTAGCACAAGGAAACAGGCTATCCCTAGTATAGTGGAGGGGAGGACTGACTCCAATAGGAGATTGTGGCGCACAGAGCCGGTGCAGATCTGACAGCCACAAACAATGCTTTCGTTATAACGTCTCAGCGCAAAGTAGCGCTGAGCGCATAAACCAGAACTGAGGAGATCAGGACAGGTAGACAGAATGAACGCTTGCTAGCTAGCGGCTACTTAGCGACAGCAAGCGTCCAAAACCAGACAGACTGGAATTAGGCAGCCAATGCGATGCGGCGATGGCGTGCCTCACAAAGACAGGACAGGATAGTCAGAAAATAGCAGGATTAAGATAGATGAACGTAACACAGATAAATATACAATAAGTATGTTTTCCTAGCGTATTACAATTACAGCTATCAATGAAACTATTTGTAACGTCTGACTAACATATGTATATATCGGCAATGAACCGATATATGACATAAGCAGGAACGCTGACTAGGAATGGAGTAACACAGGGAACAGGACTCAGAAGGATTCGCTATCTCTTCGCAGAGATGAACGCAATCCACAAACGGTAACAGAACAGGATTCAGAAGGATTCGTTATCTCTTCGCAGAGATGAACGCAATCCACAAACAGTAACAGAACAGGATTCAGAAGGATTCGTTATCTCTTCGCAGAGATGAACGCAATCCACAAACAGAACCAGGAGCAGGGTAACTACCTCAGCACGGGTGGTCACGGTACGCGCAACCTACCAAAACGTGCTGGAAAGCTGACTAACTGCACACAGGATATAAACAGTTCGTGTACGTATACATCAGCGACACTGATGTATCAACGTAACACAAATACAAGGAAAATAATAAACGTGCTGGTATGCATATATATTGGCAATGAACCAATATATGATGCAAAGACCAGCAAAGTATCTTTATAACAAGAAACACGATCGGGGGCTAAAGCGACAGCAAGGCAGGCTTAAGCTGAAGCTATGAAAACCCAAGGAAACCCTGCAGGAAGCAGATCCCCACACTGAGGTCATCCAATGGGAGCAGACATGCAGATTCCCACACAGGTGAATGACAATCAGTCACAAGCTGACAGCAGGGAAAGACAGACAAAGCTATGCAGCTTGCATGGAAATAGATCAGAACTGCCTGAGCTGCAGCACTACTACTTCCAGCAATAGCTGCTGCAGCAGCGATCATTACATGTATGTGTAAAAATACACCCCAAAACACATTATACTACTTCTCCTGAGTACGGCGGTACCACATGTGTGGCACTTTTTTGCACCCTAAGTGCGCTAAGGGGCCCAAAGTCCAATGAGTACCTTTAGGATTTCACAGGTCATTTTGCGACATTTGGTTTCAAGACTACTCCTCACGGTTTAGGGCCCCTAAAATGCCAGGGCAGTATAGGAACCCCACAAATGACCCCATTTTAGAAAGAAGACACCTCAAGGTATTCCGTTAGGAGTATGGTGAGTTCATAGAAGATTTTATTTTTGTCACAAGTTAGCAGAAAATGACACTTTGTGAAAAAAAACAATTAAAATCAATTTCCGCTAACTTGTGACAAAAAAAAAAAATCTTCTATGAACTCACCATCCTCCTAATGGAATACCTTGGGGTGTCTTCTTTCTAAAATGGGGTAATTTGTGGGATTCCTATACTGTCCTGGCATTTTAGGGGCCCTAAACCGTGAGGAGCAGTCTTGAAACGAAATTTCTCAAAATGACCTGTGAAATCCTAAAGGTACTCATTGGACTTTGGGCCCCTTAGCGCAGTTAGGGTGCAAAAAAGTGCCACACATGTGGTATCGCCGTACTCAGGAGAAGTAGTATAATGTGTTTTGGGGTGTATTTTTCCACATACCCATGCTGAGTGGGAGAAATATCTCTATAAATTGACAATTGTGTGTAAAAAAAATAAAACAATTGTCATTTACAGAGATATTTCTCCCACCCAGCATGGGTATGTGTAAAAATACACCCCAAAACACATTATACTACTTCTCCTGAGTACGGCAATACCACATGTGTGGCACTTTTTTGCAGCCTAACTGCGCTAAGGGGCCCAAAGTCCAATGAGCATCTTTAGGCTTTACAGGGGTGCTTACAATTAGGCACCCCCCAAAATGCCAGGACAGTGAACACACCCCACAAATGACCCCATTTTGGAAAGTAGACACTTCAAGGTATTCAGAGAGTAGCATAGTGAGTCCGTGGCAGATTTCATTTTTTTTTGTCGCAAGTTAGAAGAAATGGAAACTTTTTTTTTTTTTTTTTTGTTACAAAGTGTCATTTTCCGCTAACTTGTGACAAAAAATAAAATCTTCTATGAACTCACCATGCCTCTCACTGAATACTTTGGGATGTCTTCTTTCCAAAATGGGGTCATTTGGGGGGGATTTGTACTATCCTGGAATTTTAGCCCCTCATGAAACCTGACAGGTGCGCAGAAAAGTCAGAGATGCTTGAAAATGGGAAAATTCACTTTTGGCACCATAGTTTGTAAACGCTATAACTTTTACCCAATCCAATAAATATACACTGAATGTTTTTTTTTTTTATCAAAGACATGTAGCAGAATAACTTTCGCGCTCAAATGTATAGGAAATTTTACTTTATTTGAAAAATGTCAGCACAGAAAGTTAAAAAAGTCATTTTTTTGACAAAATTCATGTCTTTTTTGATGAATATAATAAAAAGTAAAACTCGCAGCAGCAATCAAATAGCACCGAAAGAAAGCTGTATTAGTGACAAGAAAAGGAGGTAAAATTCATTTAGGTGGTAGGTTGTATGACTGAGCAATAAACCGTGAAAGCTGCAGTGGTCCGAATGGAAAAAAAGGCTCTGGTCCTTAAGGGGTTTTATGACTGCAGTCCTTAAGTGGTTAAGGTGGTCACATACTGCTCAGTTTATTAGATTCAAGCATCCTGATTGATTTTTCCAGCTGCTAATGTATTTCAATGGGCTAGTGC
The DNA here is from genome assembly GCF_040937935.1 of Hyperolius riggenbachi. Lineage (NCBI taxonomy): Eukaryota > Metazoa > Chordata > Amphibia > Anura > Hyperoliidae > Hyperolius > Hyperolius riggenbachi. The sequence continues at coordinate 68,305,289 of NC_090650.1, read as the reverse complement.
ACACCGGCGGTTTGAGGTTTTTAGCAAACCGCAAACGTGCCTCCTGCTGCACGTTTGCGGTTTGCTAAAAACCTTAAACCGCCGGTGTGCACCACACATTGAAATACAATAGCCAAGCGTTTTCACTGGCTGATGCGGCTGGCGGATCGCATACAAAATCCGCTGGGTGTGCAAATATCGGCCAAATATCGTCTCTCTGCTCCAAAAAACGCTAGCGTTTTGACGATCTGCTAGCGGTTTTGGTGCGCACTGGGCCTCAGTTAAGTTTTTGGCTTCTTTCCTTTTCTTTCGTAGACAGGGCAAAGAAATGTCTAGGAATAAAAGAAGGCCTCTATGGATGAATAGAAAGGTTAGGGATAAAATGAAGAGGAAAAGGAATGCCTATAAGGTCCTAAAACAGGAGGGGACAGAGGCTGCACTAAGCAATTATAAGGAGTGCAATAAAAATTGTAAAAAAGAAATTAGGCTGGCAAAGATCGAAGCTGAAAATCAAATCGCTAGGGATATCAAATCTAACCCAAAAAAGTTTTACAAGTACATCAACTCTAAAAAAAGAAAGGTTGACTGTATAGGACTCCTAAAGGATGAGGGTGGGAACTCAATGGTGGATGACCAAGGTAAGGCAGAGTTATTAAATGCTTTCTTTGCTTCTGTCTTCACAAAGGAAACAGCACTGTTGCAAATTACAGAGGCAGAAGAGTCTCAATCTTCTAACTGTAATATTAAATACTTAACACAGGAAGAAGTAAAGGCAAGACTAAATAAATTAAAAATAGACAAGGCACCTGGACCAGATGGCATGCATCCTCGGGTCCTAAGGGAATTAAGTTCCGTTATAGCTAAGCCCCTTTATCTTATCTTTTGTGACTCTCTTGCAACTGGCAGAGTCCCAGTGGATTGGCGTACAGCCCATGTTTTCCCATTATTTAAGAAGGGCAAAAAATCTGATCCAGGAAATTATAGACCTGTAAGCTTAACATCAGTTGTATGCAAACTATTTGAGGGGTTACTAAGAGATACTATACATGACTTCATAGTAGAAAATAATCTTATTTCTCAGCATCAACATGGGTTTACTAGGGACAGGTCCTGTTTGACTAACATGCTCAGCTTTTATGAGGTAGTGAATGCTAATATGGATATTGGGAATGCTGTAGATGTGATATACTTGGACTTTGCAAAGGCCTTCGACACTGTTCCCCACAGAAGTCTGGTGCAAAAGTTGAGGATGCAAGGACTGGGGAAGAGTTTGTGTGCATGGATAGGGAACTGGCTAATGGACAGAAAACAAAGAGTTGTGGTCAATGGATCGTACTCAAAATGGGAGACTGTTAGCAGTGGGGTCCCACAGGGGTCTGTACTGGGTCCAGTGCTCTTCAATTTATTTATTAATGACCTAGTAGATGCAGTAGTGAGCAATGTTGCTATTTTTGCAGATGATACAAAATTGTGCAGAATCATCAACTCTCAGGAAGATAGTGTCATATTGCAACAGGATCTGGATAGGATGGCTATATGGGCACATACATGGCAGATGAAGTTCAATGTTGACAAATGTAAAGTCATGCATTTTGGTCGTACCAATGGTCTAGCACCATACAAAATAAATGGGATACAGTTGGGGACATCAAACTTGGAGAAGGACTTAGGAGTACTCATCGACAACAAGTTAAATAATCGTACTCAATGCCAAGCCGCTGCAGCTAAAGCTAACAAAATTTTGGGATGCATTAAAAGGGAAATAAAAACTCGAGATGCTAACATAATATTGCCCCTGTTTAACTCTCTAGTAAGGCCACATTTGGAATATGGAATTCAGTTCTGGGCACCACATTACAAAAAAGATATTGCAGTTTTAGAGCAGGTGCAGAGACGAGCTACAAAATTGATACGTGGGATGGAAGGTCTCGCTTACCAAGAAAGGTTAGATAAACTGGGTTTATTTAGTCTAGAGAAAAGACGCCTTAGAGGGGATCTAATTAACATGTATAAATACATCAGAGGGCAATATAATAGCTTGGCGGATGAGCTTTTTGTCCCTAGGCCTTGTCAAAGGACTAGAGGACATGATCTGCGCATGGAGGAAAAACGTTTTAGCCATCTATTTAGGAAAGGGTTCTTTACAGTAAGAGTGATTAAGATGTGGAATGCATTGCCACAGGAAGTCGTTATGGCAAACTCTATACCTGCATTTAAAGGGGGCTTAGATGCTTTCCTTGCGTTGAAAGACATCCATGGCTACAATTACTAGGTAATGCCTAATGATGTTGATCCAGGGATTTTATCTGATTGCCATCTGGAGTCAGGAAGGAATTTTTCCCTTTTGGGGCTAATTGGACCATGCCTTGTGGGGGTTTTTTCGCCTTCCTCTGGATCAACAGGGGTATGTGGGGTACGGGCTGGAGTTGTACTTTGTACTGGTTGAACTCGATGGACGTATGTCTTTTTTCAACCAAAATAACTATGTAACTATGTAACTTTGTATGGGCCGTTGACAATCCTGCATGAAGGCTTTAGCCTTGGTTTGCATCCAGCAACAGGACCTTCACATTGTATCTCTGTAATGCCTGAAACTCAGTCTAACATATATGTGTATGAATATGAATTGAAAGTTTCTAGCCCTTTTCGAACTTTCCAATGCAATCATATAGAAAAAGCAGGCATGGGCATCAGTGATTATTAGCAAATGATTTTATCCGGGTAAAAAAAACGTTACGTCAGTGGGACAGTTGATGGCAAACTTGCAATAAACCAGTGATACATCCCCAATCTGACGTTGCAGCACACCCAAAGAGAAAGATAAGCCCGACAATTGTTTCGTGCTAGACACGCATCCTCATGGACTTGACTCCATGGCGGGGAGAAAGCTCACCACCATGACTTACATCGCAGCATAAGAAGCTCTTAGCCACTCCCTGTAGCCTCCCACCATCCAATCACTGTCTTCCCACACCCGGATGCTTGCTCGCACATCACCCTGGAGTGTAACACATCACATCCGGCTGCTGCTCACATCCTTAATGCCGGAATGCACACAATGCCACGTAATGTCACATGGTGTGTTACTCCGGCAACATGCCGCCTTTTAGAACTTTCATTTGGATTCGGCAACTACTTGATGTATAAGTAAACTGGAAGAGATATGGTGGCTGTCATACATATTTCTTTTTACTTTAAACAATACCAGTTGCCTGGTGTCCTGCTGATCTCTTTGGCCCCAGTAGTGTCTGATTCACACCTGAAACTAGCATGCAGCTAATCCAGTCTGACTTTATTCACAAACACCTGATCTGCATGCTTGTTCAGGGTCCATGGCTAATGATATTACAGGCCGAGGATCAGCAGGACAACAAGGTAATCTGCATTGTTTAGAAGGAAATAAATATGCCAACCTCCATATCCCTTTTGTTTCAGGAGTGCTTTAATCATGATGTCTGTCCAATGATTAAAAGGGACTACATCTTCCGGTCCTTGCAGATGAAAGCAGTGTTTAGACTTGTTTGGGTTTAAAGGATATGTCTGAGGAAATAAAAAACAAGATCTACTTACCTGGGGCTTCCTCCAGCCCCTGGCAGCCGATCTGCCCCTCCCTGGCTGCAGCTCCAGTGTCCTGGGATCCCCTCCATTGGAGATGCCGACCTCGCCAGGTTGGGATCTTCTGTGCCTGCGCGAGTGCCTGGCCGCGCTGCTTGCGATTCCGCTCACGTGGCCTGGAGTGTTCTGCGCACTCCAGGCCACATGAGCGCAATCGCCTGCAGAACATCCCGACCTGGCGAGGTCGGCATCTCCAACGGAGGGGATCCCGGGACACTGGAGCTGCAGCCAGGGACAGATCGGCTGCCATGGGTGGGAGGAAGCCCCAGGTAAGTAGATCTGGCTTTTTTTATTTCCTCGGATGTATCCTCTAAACTTAGGTAGCCTTTCTGCCAGATGCTAGGTTTTGACTCCAGCAAGCACTTTAAGTTAAAGTTTGTTAAACCATCACCACAGAGAAGCATTTATTTCTGGATTATAGCATTAACGATACACTTAAAAAATCTGTGCATCATTATTTATCTAATACACTTCATCAATTTTAATTCATTTAAAATTGCTCACATTAGTTATTCAATTTCTCTTGATAGATTGTAATGGTGTTTCCTGCCAAGGTACATTACGTTTCTTCGTTATAACAGAGAGATTATACTAGTTATGGATTGTTCTGCTCATCCTATAATTCATGGATGAGATTCTCAGTGTCTTAATCTCAACTCAGAATCTCTTTTGGACTGTTCATATTGTCTTCTAAGACAAAACTATAGAGAGTGCAGCCCGTAGTGCAGTGAGACCAAAGGCTGGGGGACCCTGTCTACTAACCCTTTCTCGTGGGCCTACATCATGGCAGGAGGTCACAGGGATCTAGGGGGGCAGTACTGTACATAATGCAGAGCAGCAGCAGCAGAACATTATACATTACCTGTTCCCGGGGCTGATACAGGTCCCTCTTCACTTCCTCTTCAGTTTGCAAGTGTTGTGCAGCCAGCCAATCACCATGTGGCTCCAGTCCCATGCCATATAACAGGAACGGAAGCCGCAAGATGATTGGCTGGCTGCATGGCACTTGTACACTAAAAAATTAGTGAAGAGGTCCTGTATAGCCCCCAGCAGCAGGACTGCCAAATTTCTGTGCTAACACAGCTGAGAGGTCAAATTACACTTGTGATTACTTGAAGATGACGGGCAATTAGACAGGGTGCATTTTTCTCTGCTTTCCTTGTGTCATGTCCTGTGCAAGAGTTCAGGTCCAGCTTTTAGGACTGAGGACAGGCGCTGTCCACATTGGCGCTGTCACCTCCTCCCTGAATCACATGGAAGACTCTGGAAGAGTATGCCAACGTTGCTATGGACAGGTGGCTGTCGGACAGACGGTCTTCTGCCAGCTCTGCAAGGCTGTCCCCCAGATGTTCTACCCCCCAAGGCCCAGGCCTTAGTGGTCGTCTCACAAGCCCAACCTAGTCCAAAAATTTTACTTAGCACGAGTGAGTACTTAGGAATGAATAGGGAAACTGTCAACCAGCAGATCCTGCACACTGAACCACATGTACAGTTACAGGAGCTGAATGCATGGGACTGTGTGTTTTTTACCTTAGCGTAGGTGGAATTAATATTTGACTTCTCTTACAGCAAGTAGGCCATTTCAGAGTAAAAGCACATAAAAGAGAAATGGTATAAATAAGAAGGAATAGAGTCTACCAGAGGAAAAGTGTAGCATGAAAGAAGTCTGATCACAGAATGTTACAAAGTACAAGATTTCAGCTGTCTGTATAAGAGACAATGTCAAGTCTTAAATGATCATTGTTTATGCAGGTCTGCATTCTTCCGAGTATGATGTACTTGTAGGAACTCACTTTATAAAAATTAATACAACAAGGAACCTCCGAAATCCTCCGGGAATGTCAAATAACTGGTGATTCACACATCATTCAGCTCTGATAAAAGTTGTCTTTTTCCACTGTCTCATAGTCACAAGCTGCTATTCTTAGTTATAGCACAGAGACTGTGTTTAGATACTGTCTCAATGACTTATTAGGTCCTATATTTCCATTAGGCCTGTTAGACACACCGTTCACAAAGACTGCCTCTTTGGCCTCAATTCTGGTAGCTATGTGAGGTAAATAATTTTTTGGTAGGTAAAATACCTCATGCGGTATTTTCCTCTTTTTTTTTAGCAATTCTGAAAGATTTTTCTCTGTTTCCAAACATGACGTAAAACATGAGGTGAAACATGAGGTAAATGCATAAAGTGAGGTAAAACATGAGGTATTTCAGCACTAAGCATGCAATAAATAAATAGTAGTCTTTAATTGTCTTCCATAAGTTAGGATAGTTTTTGGAAGTTTTTAGGGCGGAAGATGTATTTGATTATGTAGCAACCTATGAAAAGTATATTTATAGGCATCCCTTATAAAAAAGAAAAATTCAGTAAATATTTGGAGTTTTATTTCTATTATTCTTTTCTATTACACAGTCTGAACTGGAATAACACTAATACAGCAATAGGAACTCCACTAAAAACTGCAAAATGCATACAAACTGACTTTACCTCCAGGTACAGGGAGTTCTTTGTGCTAACATGCCCCCTAATTTCCACGAGAATAGCTATTTTCGGTAAATTACCTCATGCATTACCTCATCATTTACTGCATGAAGTAAAACATGACTAAAACCTACCAGAATTGCTAAATGTCATTACCTCATGAGGTAAATTACCTCACATGAGGTAATTTGTTTCATAACCCTACCAGAATTGAGGCCAATGCAGTTGATGCACAAACAGGAGTGTAACTACAGGGGAGCAGCCCCTGCTACTACAAGAGGAGGGGGGGCAGAGCTATAATATACTACTTCATTCCCCCCAATAAAGGGGCCCATCCTTCAAATCAAGTGATTTATGGCTACACTTGTTCTGGGTGTAAAGATTATGATGTCTGCACATGTTTTATTATCCTTACAAGATGGGTCCCCAGGCTGTGAGGGTCACCAGGGGTAGGCAAGGGGAGGGGTGTGAACATTGGAGGGCCCAAGTTTTGCTGGGGTGCCCCATGCTTTGTAGTTATACTTCTGTTCAAAACATATTTTTCATGTATTATCTTTCAATCAACCAACAATAAAAAAGTCAGGAAAAGTTATATCAAAATTAAGTTTATCAGGAGCAAGTTATAGCGAGGGGTGAAAAGTTAATTCATAAATGAGGTGAGAAACTGTAGAAAAGAGATATATTATTATATAAGTTTTGTGTAATCAACCGCCACATTTTCACTCTGACAGAGATGGGCTTTCGAGTACTGAAGTACTCAAAATTTGGAATTCTAATGAAGATTAATGAATGCACCTGTGACTGCAGGATGGGGGGGTTAACTTACCCAGAAGTCCGGGGATCCTATGCGTGTCACCGCTGTAACGCGCAACCTATGGGACGCGTTCCACCACTCACCACTGCACTTCGCACTTCCTCCTTCCCTGACTCATCAGGCCCTGATGAGTCATGTGATATGAGGAAACCGGTAGGGCGGAGGCAAGGAGACATGCGCTGAGCTGATGACGGGAGGGGGAAGCGAGATGCTGGAAATCCTACCCGGACAAGGAGATGGTCATATACAATACTGTTTATGTTTTTAAAAATGTACGGCATTACTGATTTTAATCTAAGTATTAAAGTAAGCGGTTTTACACATGTCAGTCTTTTGGTGGCCATACACGGTACAATAAAAACGTTCGATTTTCCCGTTTATTCGATCTAAATGATCGAATTGAATGAAAGTTGAAAATATTTTTTTTTTTGATCAAGAAATTCGAACGATTATCCCGTTTTTTTCGGGAAAAATGATCGGACATGCTGGAAAAATCTTTATATTCGATCTAACGGAATAATCAAACTAAATTATCTAATTGAAAAATTGTACCTTTACTCTGAATTAACTTGCAGAAGTGTCTATGTGGAAAAAGCCCAGGTGGCAGACATTGGCTGTGATTTGAAGCAACTGTTTGGTGAGCAGGGGCATATGGGGTGTGGGGTTAGGTTATGCCTGAACCCGCAGGTAGTGGACCCCTTTCTTTGCTTGCACTCCCTGTGTGGAATAGATGCATGCCTGTCACTAAAAGGTGATAAAGTAAGATATTATACAGGCTATACGATGTGTGGTTTTATGTCCTCATAATATGGTCTTGGATACAAGATTGAAGGAGAAATTGAGGAGTGATCACAACTGTTATACTAACATTGGTAGCGGCTTATTCCTGCCAGGGCATAGATTCAAGTAGCGCACCATACAGACCTGCAGCTACCACCTATCGTACCGCTCTCAGTCGCTGAAGCTAATTTGCCCTGCTGTCAGTATGACAGTAGAACTCCGTGAGCCAGTCAGGATCAATGTGAGCCAATCTTAAGTGGGCTCCAGTGATGGAAGAGTGGCGCAAACGGCAAGAGCGACGTGTCCGTGCAGTGTGACGTTGGCGAGCTCTGTTTTTGTACCAGCAGGTCTCTGATCCTTAAGAGGCTGATGGTACACAAGTGGTTAAAGCAGTAATCAATAGACAAATATTTATTTACTGTAATTTCTTGAGCTTTCAAACCAGCTGTGTTCTAAAGCTTGGCAATAGAAAACTGTATTTGACAAAGAGCCGTAAGCCTAACTGTCCCGCACCACCAAGTATTTACTTTCTTTGTGGCATCTTGAGAAACAATAATTTAGTATCACTGTTGAACAGCAGAGAGATTGTCAGGATCTCTCCTGTAGCATGTTCTGTCGGTTGCAGTGGGACTGAAAGTGGGCAGTTCTGACTTATCTAAAAATACAAAAATATATGCGCTTCAGGAAATCAGCACTCTGTGGTTCGCGTTTAACAAATATCAATGTGCAGACATAAAAATACAAAATTACTAGCAACACGCACACTTGTCTCTAAGGCACACTAGATCAAAAAGTCTCACAGTTGCACCATAAAGATCTGCTCCACGGATCCAGCCATTATAGCAATGAACTGTCCCTTGGTCTCTTGTCCTCGGACAATCACATCAACATGCAAAGAAACAAAAAGGGAATATAGCGTAACACTGCGATCAAAGTTAATGTCCAATCCGTCACCAAACAGTTCTAAAAGTTCTAACCGTGTATATTAAATTACCACCTTAACCAGCACCAGTGCCAGGACACCCCCTCTCCCCCTTAGTGCCTGCACTCACCGCGCTGGCCTCCTAACTCTCCGGAGGTGGGATTGAGAACGTCAGGGGGTAAAGGATATTTCCACTACTTCCTAAGTCATAAGAACCACGTTCAGGCTGCAAACTGAAAGGCCAGACATAGCGTAATTCCGTCAATTTAATAAAAGATTAAAAACAAATTGCACTCACAAGCCTCGCAGGGTAAGAGCGCGTAACAAACAGTTGGGGTCCCGGGAACCGCTCAGCTTCTCTTAGCGTCAGATCGTCTCTCGCTCCCTCTCCCGCCGGCACTACTTCCTCATCCAGTCACGTGCATCAACGCTCCGCCCTATGCATTTCGTCACCTCTATGACTCATCAGGGGCTGGAGTTCTGACTTATCTGCTTGCATTCAGTTGCGCATTCGCAATAAGTCTCATTGTCATTTGCAATCACTCTGCAGTTCAGAGCAGCTCAGGATGCTGTCATAACTCTTCCCTTTGCTTGCTGCAGTTGAACTGCAGCCAGATATCCCTGGATTTCCTACATGCATGTTGTTGCATAGTATTGCATGTATTTGTTATGAGAGTCTTTCAGCTGGCAGCTTGTGATCAAGCTGGCTCAGGATTGCGTGATTACCATTCAGCTGTGTGGGAATTAGCATGCCTGCATCCATTGGCTGATGCCGACTTAAAAGTCTGCCTCCCATTTCAGACCCCGTCTGACATAGCGTTCAGCTCTTTAAGTTGTCGATGGGTCCTTGCTGTAAAATTTATTATTGTAAAATTGTATAATGCCTTGCTCTGTATTTTCATGCCTGCTGGACGTTTGCTGACCTGCGGGGGTCAGTAAAGTCCCTCTGATCCTGATAGCTTGGATTCTGCCAGCACCACGTTGGTAACTGGTAGTATTCCTTCTTGACTTGTTCTTGCATTGTTCAAGAGGACGTAACTAAAGCAGCGGTTGCCATTAGTTATGCTCCTACCTGTTAGTCTTGTCTATCTCAATGTGAATATTGCCGTTGCTGGAGCAGCAACTAGTTTGGCAAAGCATTCCGTCTGTCTGTCTGTTGTTTGTCTTGTTAATTGCCATTGCTTGTGCTTTAGCTAGTTTCTTGATAAATATATATGCAGATCTGCGAATATATATTTATCCATTAGCTGGGCCGTTTGTTATTTTTCTGAATTAATGTGTATGACCTTAGCCTGTTACCGACTCCGATTCCGCTTAGTCCACTGTACCACTGCCATCTGATCTATCGTGTATGACCCAAGCCTGGTACCGACTACGTCTTGCTCCCTTGTTCATAACTCCTGTGTCAATCTGTGGAGCCTCTTCCATTACCCAGCTACATAGTCTGGAGCACACACGCTGACTCTGAAAGTATGCCTCCCCAGCATTACAGAGATACAGTGGCAGGGATAATGACCCTCTTATTTACCACCTGGTATTATTCAAGCGTAGCTCCATAGCTGTATACCGGTATATTTTGGATATACAGCTATTGAGTTATTTTCAATCAAAAACACTCTTGCTTTCTGCTACACTTCCCACAATGCAACAGGAAGTCTCTGACTCAAATGTTGTTACTCTGCTAGAAGAAATATGAAGAACCACTGTGTTTTTATATATAGCCTTTTGCTTCTCCTGTTATGAGAAACAATGCAGACTTTGGGTAACCACAGAGCTGTGTGGTGGAGATCTTGTCACCAAAATTAAAGTTAATCTGCATGATAAAACCTTTTCTAAGTATGCGTGGATGACAAATGTTACAGTGGATAAGCATTATGGCCTGGCATTACCGAGGACAACAACAATATGCAAAGTACAAGCAGTTTGAAAATTTCCCTTAACCACTTGAGGACCACAGTCTTTTCGCCCCTTAAGGACCAGAGCCTTTTTTCCATTCAGACCACTGCAGCTTTCACGGTTTATTGCTCGGTCATACAACCTACCACCTAAATGAATTTTACCTCCTTTTCTTGTCACTAATACAGCTTTCTATTGGTGCTATTTGATTGCTGCTGTGAGTTTTAGTTTTTATTATATTCATCAAAAAAGACATGAATTTTGTCAAAAAAATGACTTTTTTAACTTTCTGTGCTGACATTTTTCAAATAAAGTAAAATTTCCTATACATTTGAGCGCGAAAGTTATTCTGCTACATGTCTTTGATAAAAAAACAAAACCCCATTCAGTGTATATTTATTGGATTGGGTAAAAGTTATAGCGTTTACAAACTATGGTGCCAAAAGTGAATTTTCCCATTTGGAAGCATCTCTGACTTTTCTGACACCCTGTCATGTTCCTTGAGGCGCTAAAATTCCAGGATAGTATAAATACCCCCCAAATGACCCCATTTTGGAAAGAAGACATCCCAAAGTTTTCACTAAGATTCATGGTGAGTTCATAGAAGATTTTATTTTTTGTCACAAGTTAACGGAAAATTACACTTTGTGACAAAAAAAAAAAAAAAAGGTTTCCATTTCTTCTAACTTGCGACAATAAAAAATGAAATCTGCCACGGACTCACTATGCTCCTCTCTGAATACCTTGAAGTGTCTACTTTTCAAAATGGGGTCATTTGTGGGGTGTGTTCACTGTCCTGGCATTTTGGGGGGTGCCTAATTGTAAAGCCTAAAGATGCTCATTGGACTTTGGGCCCCTTAGCGCAGTTAGGCTGCAAAAAAGTGCCACACATGTGGTATAGCCATACTCAGGAGAAGTAGTATAATGTGTTTTGGGGTGTATTTTTACACATACCCATGCTGGGTGGGAGAAATATCTCCGTAAATGACAATTTTTTGATTTTTTTTAAACACAATTGTCCATTTACAGAGAGATTTCTCCCACTCAGCATGGGTATGTGTAAAAATACACCCCAAAACACATTATAATACTTCTCCTGAGTACGGCGATACCACATGTGTGGCACTTTTTTGCACCCTAACTGCGCTAAGGGGCCCGAAGTTCAATGAGTACCTTTAGGATTTCACAGGTCATTATGCGAGATTTGGTTTTAAAACTACTCCTCACGGTTTAGGGCCCCTAAAATGCCAGGGCAGTATAGGAACCCCACAAATGACCCCATTTTAGAAAGAAGACACCCCAAGGTATTCCGTTAGGAGTATGGTGAGTTCATAGAAGAATTTATTTTTTGTCACAAGTAAGCGGAAATTGATTTTAACCACTTAAGGACTGCAGTCATAAAACCCCTTAAGGACCAGAGCCTTTTTTTCCATTCGGACCACTGCAGCTTTCACGGTTTATTGCTCGGTCATACAACCTACCACCTAAATGAATTTTACCTCCTTTTCTTGTCACTAATACAGCTTTCTTTCGGTGCTATTTGATTGCTGCTGCGAGTTTTACTTTTTATTATATTCATCAAAAAAGACATGAATTTTGTCAAAAAAATGACTTTTTTAACTTTCTGTGCTGACATTTTTCAAATAAAGTAAAATTTCCTATACATTTGAGCGCGAAAGTTATTCTGCTACATGTCTTTGATAAAAAAAAAAAACATTCAGTGTATATTTATTGGATTGGGTAAAAGTTATAGCGTTTACAAACTATGGTGCCAAAAGTGAATTTTCCCATTTTCAAGCATCTCTGACTTTTCTGCGCACCTGTCAGGTTTCATGAGGGGCTAAAATTCCAGGATAGTACAAATCCCCCCCAAATGACCCCATTTTGGAAAGAAGACATCCCAAAGTATTCAGTGAGAGGCATGGTGAGTTCATAGAAGATTTTATTTTTTGTCACAAGTTAGCGGAAAATGACACTTTGTAACAAAAAAAAAAAAAAGTTTCCATTTCTTCTAACTTGCGACAAAAAAAAATGAAATCTGCCACGGACTCACTATGCTACTCTCTGAATACCTTGAAGTGTCTACTTTCCAAAATGGGGTCATTTGTGGGGTGTGTTCACTGTCCTGGCATTTTGGGGGGTGCCTAATTGTAAGCACCCCTGTAAAGCCTAAAGATGCTCATTGGACTTTGGGCCCCTTAGCGCAGTTAGGCTGCAAAAAAGTGCCACACATGTGGTATTGCCGTACTCAGGAGAAGTAGTATAATGTGTTTTGGGGTGTATTTTTACACATACCCATGCTGGGTGGGAGAAATATCTCCGTAAATGACAATTGTTTTATTTTTTTTACACACAATTGTAAATTTATAGAGATATTTCTCCCACTCAGCATTGGTATGTGGAAAAATACACCCCAAAACACATTATACTACTTCTCCTGAGTACGGCGATACCACATGTGTGGCACTTTTTGGCACCCTAACTGCGCTAAGGGGCCCAAAGTCCAATGAGTACCTTTAGGATTTCACAGGTCATTTTGAGAAATTTAGTTTCAAGACTGCTCCTCACGGTTTAGGGCCCCTAAAATGCCAGGACAGTATAGGAATCCCACAAATTACCCCATTTTAGAAAGAGGACACCCCAAGGTATTCCATTAGGAGGATGGTGAGTTCATAGAAGATTTTTTTTTTTGTCACAAGTTAGCGGAAATTGATTTGAATTGTTTTTTTTTCACAAAGTGTCATTTTCTGCTAACTTGTGACAAAAAAAAAATCTTCTATGAACTCACCATACTCCTAACGGAATACCTTGGGGTGTCTTCTTTCTAAAATGGGGTCATTTGTGGGGTTCCTATACTGCCCTGGCATTTTAGGGGCCCTAAACCGTGAGGAGTAGTCTTGAAACCAAATGTCGCAAAATGACCTGTGAAATCCTAAAGGTACTCATTGGACTTTGGGCCCCTTAGCGCACTTAGGGTGCAAAAAAGTGCCACACATGTGGTACCGCCGTACTCAGGAGAAGTAGTATAATGTGTTTTGGGGTGTATTTTTACACATACAGATGCTAGGTGGGAGAAATATCTCTGTAAATGACAATTATTTGATTTTTTTTTACACACAATTGTCCATTTACAGAGAGATTTCTCCCACCCAGCATGGGTATGTATAAAAATACACCTCAAAACACATTATACTACTTCTTCTGAGTACGGCGATACCACATGTGTGACACTTTTTTGCAACCTAGGTGCGCTAAGGGGCCTAACGTCCTATTCACAGGTCATTTTGAGGCATTTGGATTCTAGACTACTCCTCACGGTTTAGGGCCCCTAAAATGCCAGGGCAGTATAGGAACCCCACAAGTGACCCCATTTTAGAAAGAAGACACCCCAAGGTATTCCGTTAGGGGTATGGTGAGTTCATAGAAGATTTTTTTTTTGTCACAAGTTAGCGGAAAATGACACTTTGTGAAAAAAAAAACAATACATATCAATTTCCGCTAACTTGTGACAAAAAATAAAATCTTCTATGAACTCACCATACTCCTAACGGAATACCTTGGGGTGTCTTCTTTCTAGAATGGGGTCATTTGTGGGGTTCCAATACTGCCCTGGCATTTTAGGGGCCCTAAACCGTGAGGAGTAGTCTTGAACCCAAATGTCTCAAAATGACCTGTGAAATCCTAAAGGTACTCATTGGACTTTGGGCCCCTTAGCACAGTTAGGCTGCAAAAAAGTGTCACACATGTGGTATCGCCGTACTCAGAAGAAGTAGTATAATGTGTTTTGTGGTGTATTTTTACATATAACCATGCTGGGTGGGAGAAATATCTCTGTAAATGACACATTTTTGATTTTTTTTTACACACAATTGTCCATTTACAGAGAGATTTCTCCCACCCAGCATGGGTATGTGTAAAAATACACCACAAAACACATTATACTACTTCTCCTGAGTATGGCGATACTACATGTGTGACACTTTTTTGCAGCCTAGGTGCGCTAAGGGGCCCAACGTCCTATTCACAGGTCATTTTGAGGCATTTGTTTTCTAGACTACTCCCTACGGTTTAGGGCCCCTAAAATGCCAGGGCAGTATAGGAACCCCACAAGTGACCCCATTTTAGAAAGACGACACCCCAAGGTATTCCGTTAGGGGTATGGTGAGTTCATAGAAGATTTTATTTTTTGTCACAAGTTAGTGAAAAATGACACTTTGTGAAAAAAACAATAAAAATCCAATTTCCGCTAACTTTTGACAAAAAATAAAATCTTCTATGAACTCATCATACACCTAACAGAATACCTTGGGGTGTCTTCTTTCTAAAATGGGGTCACTTGTGGGGTTCCTATACTGCCCTGGCATTTTACGGGCCCAAAACTGTGAGTAGTCTGGAAACCAAATTTCTCAAAATGACTGTTCAGGGGTATAAGCATCTGCAAATTTTGATGACAGGTGGTCTATGAGGGGGCAAATTTTGTGGAAACGGTCATAAGCAGGGTGGCCTCTTAGATGACAGGATGAATTGGGCCTGATCTGATGGATAGGAGTGCTAGGGGGGTGACAGGAGGTGATTGATGGGTGTCTCAGGGGGCGGTTAGAGGGGAAAATAGATGCAATCAATGCACTGGGGAGGTGATCGGAAGGGGGTCTGAGGGGGATCTGAGGGTTTGGCCGAGTGATCAGGAGCCCACACGGGGCAAATTAGGGCCTGATCTGATGGGTAGGTGTGCTAGGGGGTGACAGGAGGTGATTTATGGGTGTCTCAAGGTGTGATTAGAGGGGGGAAATAGATGCAAGCAATGCACTAGCGAGGTGATCAGAGATAAAAACAGGGAACACCAAGAGCCCCAATAGTGTAATTCGTACTGGACAAGGTGGCAATAAGTTTGTATTGCTAAATACTCACAAGTCAGGGTCACCAGCAGGCAACCACTGTAAAGGCAGGTGGGGAGATTGTCCTGACCCCACTCAGGATTAAGAAGTCGCTCTCTGTAGACAGGAAGAAAGGGTAGCAACCCTCCACCAAGGGTGGACTCAAAATTGTATACAATGAACAGAGGCGCCAAAAGTATAAGATTAGATTAAATGAGCTTAAAAACCAACTTAAATGGCAAAATTGAAGGAGGAAGTGGTGGTCTTACCTCCCTCAAGCAGACACGACAACGACTGCGATTCAGACAGTCAAACACATTTATTAGGAACTCCAAAAAGAAATGCAACGCGTTTCGCAGGTTCAACCCCGCTTCATCAGGCAATATAGGGAGGAGTATCAAACAATCTGAACAAGGATTCAAATTAAGCGCCTCTGATACTCCTCCCTATATTGCCTGATGAAGCGGGGTTGAACCTGCGAAACGCGTTGCATTTCTTTTTGGAGTTCCTAATAAATGTGTTTGACTGTCTGAATCGCAGTCGTTGTCGTGTCTGCTTGAGGGAGGTAAGACCACCACTTCCTCCTTCAATTTTGCCATTTAAGTTGGTTTTTAAGCTCATTTAATCTAATCTTATACTTTTGGCGCCTCTGTTCATTGTATACAGCGAGGTGATCAGGGCTGGGGTCTGAGGGCGTTCTGAGGTGTGGGCGGGTGATTGGGTGCCCGCAAGGGGCAGATTAGGGTCTAATCTGATGGGTAACAGTGACAGGTGGTGATAGGGGGTGATTGATGGGTAATTAGTGGGTGTTTAGAGGAGAGAAGAGATGTAAACACTGCACTTGGGAGGTGATCTGATGTCGGATCTGCGGGCGATCTATTGGTGTGGGTGGGTGATCAGATTGCCCGCAAGGGGCAGGTTAGGGGCTGATTGATGGGTGGCAGTGACAGGGGGTGATTGATGGGTGGCAGTGACAGGGGGTGATTGACAGGTGATCAGTGGGTTATTACAGGGAAGAACGGATGTAAATAATGCACTGGCGAATCGATAAGGGGGGGTTTGAGGGCAATCTGAGCGTGTGGGTGGGCGATTGGGTGCCCGCAAGGGTCTAATCTGATGGGTAACAGTGACAGGTGGTGATAGGGGGTGATTGATGGGTGATTGATGGGTAATTAGTGGGTGTTTAGAGGAGAGAATAGATGTAAACGATGGACTTGGGAGGTGATCTGATGTCGGATCTGCGGGCGATCTATTGGTGTGGGTGGGTGATCAGTTTGCCCGCAAGGGGCAGGTTAGGGGCTGATTGATGGGTGGCAGTGACAGGGGGTGATTGATGGGTGGCAGTGACAGGGGGTGATTGACAGGTGATCAGTGGGTTATTACAGGGAAGAACGGATGTAAATAATGCACTGGCGAATCGATAAGGGGGGGGGGGGGTTGAGGGCAATCTGATCGTGTGGGCGGGCGATTGGGTGCCCGCAAGGGTCTAATCTGATGGGTAACAGTGACAGGTGGTGATAGGGGGTGATTGATGGGTGATTGATGGGTAATTAGTGGGTGTTTAGAGGAGAGAATAGATGTAAACGATGGATTTGGGAGGTGATCTGATGTCGGATCTGCGGGCGATTTATTGGTGTGGGTGGGTGATCAGATTGCCCGCAAGGGGCAGGTTAGGGGCTGATTGATGGGTGGCAGTGACAGGGGGTGATTGATGGGTGGCAGTGACAGGGGGTGATTGACAGGTGATCAGTGGGTTATTACAGGGAAGAACGGATGTAAATAATGCACTGGCGAATCGATAAGGGGGGGGGGGGGGGGGGGGTTGAGGGCAATCTGAGCGTGTGGGCGGGCGATTGGGTGCCCGCAAGGGTCTAATCTGATGGGTAACAGTGACAGGTGGTGATAGGGGGTGATTGATGGGTAATTAGTGGGTGTTTAGAGGAGAGAATAGATGTAAACGATGGATTTGGGAGGTGATCTGATGTCGGATCTGCGGGCGATCTATTGGTGTGGGTGGGTGATCAGATTGCCCGCAAGGGGCAGGTTAGGGGCTGATTGATGGGTGGCAGTGACAGGGGGTGATTGACGGGTGATTGACGGGTGATTGATGGGTGATTGACGGGTGATTGACAGGTGATCAGGGGGGATAGATGCATACAGTACACAGGGGGGGAGGGTCTGGGGGGGTCTGGGGAGAATCTGAGGGGTGGGGGGGTGATCAGGAGGGAGCAGGGGGCAGTTTAGGGACTAAAAAAAAAAATAGCGTTGACAGATAGTGACAGGGAGTGATTGATGGGTGATTAGGGGGGTGATTGTGTGCAAATGGTGGTCTGGGGGGTGGGCAGGGGGGGGTCTGAGGGGTACTGTGGGCGATCAGGGGGCAGATCAGTGTGTTTGGGTGCAGACTAGGGTGGCTGCAGCCTGCCCTGGTGGTCCCTCGGACACTGGGACCACCAGGGCAGGAGGCAGCCTGTATAATACACTTTGTAAACATTACAAAGCGTATTATACGCTTCCTATCCGGGGATCGTCGGGTTAACAACCCGCCGGCGCTTCCGATTGGCCGGCGGGTTGACGTCGCGGGTGGGCGGAGCCTATTGCCGGTGGATGCGTGCGCATCCCAGCGCGCGATCCCCGGCCAGAGAGTGCCCCAGGACCTGACGCCAATATGCGTTACGTGGTCCTGGGGCTGCCACTTTGCCGCCGCAAATATGAAGTAGGCGGTCGGCAAGTGGTTAATTATGTTTTTTTACAAAGTGTCATTTTCCGCTAACTTGTGACAAAAAAAGAAATCTATGAACTCACCATACTCCTAGCGGAATACCTTGGGGTGTCTTCTTTCTAAAATGGGGTCATTTGTGGGGTTCCTATACTGCCCTGGAATTTTAGGGGCCCTAAACCGTGAGGAGTAGTCTTGAAACCAAATGTCGCAAAATGACCTGTGAAATCCTAAAGGTACTCATTGGACTTTGGGCCCCTAAGCGCACCTAGGGTGCAAAAAAGTGCCACACATGTGGTACCGCCGTACTCTGGAGAAATAGTATAATGTGTTTTGTGGTGTATTTTTACACATACCCATGCTGGGTGGGAGAAATATCTCTGTAAATGACAATTTTTTTTATTTTTTTTACACACAATTGTCCATTTACAGAGAGATTTCTCCCACCCAGCATGGGTATGTATAAAAATACAGCCCAAAGCACATTATACTACTTCTGAGTACGGCGATACCACATGTGTGACACTTTTTTGCAACCTAGGTGCGCTAAGGGGCTTAACGTCCTATTCACAGGTCATTTTGAGGCATTTGGATTCTAGACTACTCCTCACGGTTTAGGGCCCCTAAAATGCCAGGGCAGTATAGGAACCCCACAAGTGACCCCATTTTAGAAAGAAGACACCCCATGGTATTCTGTTAGGAGTATGGTGAGTTCATAGAAGATTTTTTATTTGTCACAAGTTAGTGGAAAATGACACTTAGAGAAAAAAAAACAATACAAATCAATTTCCGCTAACTTGTGACAAAAAATAAAATCTTCTATGAACTCATCATACACCTAACAGAATACCTTGGGGTGTCTTCTTTCTAAAATGGGGTCACTTGTGGGGTTCCTATACTGCCCTGGCATTTTAGGGGCCCTAAACCGTGAGGAGTAGTCTTGAACCCAAATGTCTCAAAATGACCTGTGAAATCCTAAAGGTACTTATTGGACTTTGGGCCCCTTAGCACAGTTAGGCTGCAAAAAAGTGTCACACATGTGATATCTCCGTACTCAGGAGAAGTAGTATAATGTGTTTTGTGGTGTATTTTTGCATATAACCATGCTGGGTGGGAGAAATATCTCTGTAAATGACACATTTTTTATTTTTTTTACACACAATTGTCCATTTACAGAGAGATTTCTCCCACCCAGCATGGGTATGTGTAAAAATACACCACAAAACACATTATACTACTTCTTCTGAGCACGGCGATACCACATGTGTGACACTTTTTTGCAGCCTAGGTGCGCTAAGGGTCCCAACGTCCTTTTCACAGGTCATTTTGAGGCATTTGTTTTCTAGACTATTCCTCACGGTTTAGGGCCCCTAAAATTCCAGGGCAGTATAGGAACCCCACAAGTGACCCCATTTTAGAAAGAAGACACCCCAAGGTATTCTGTTAGGTGTATGGTGAGTTCATAGAAGATTTTATTTTTTGTCACAAGTTAGTGAAAAATGACACTTTGTGAAAAAAACAATAAAAATCAATTTCCGCTAACTTTTGACAAAAAAAAAAAAAAATCTTCTATGAACTCGTCATACACCTAACAGAATACCTTGGGGTGTCTTTTTTCTAAAATGTGGTCACTTGTGGGGTTCCTATACTGCCCTGGCATTTTACGGGCCCAAAACCGTGAGTAGTCTGGAAACCAAATTTCTCAAAATTACTATTCAGGGGTATAAGCATCTGCAAATTTTGATGACAGGTGGTCTATGAGGGGACAAATTTTGTGGAACCGGTCATAAGCAGGGTGGCCTCTTAGATGACAGGTTGTATTGGGCCTGATCTGATGGATAGGAGTGCTAGGGGGGTGACAGGAGGTGATTTATGGGTGTCTCAGGGGGTGGTTAGAGGGGAAAATAGATGCAATCAATGCACTGGGGAGGTGATCGGAAGGGGGTCTGAGGGGGATCTGAGGGTTTGGCCGAGTGATCAGGAGCCCACACGGGGCAAAATAGGGCCTGATCTGATGGGTAGGTGTGCTAGGGGGTGAGAGGTGGTGACAGGAGGTGATTGATGGGTGTCTCAAGGTGTGATTAGAGGGGGGAAATAGATGCAAGCAATGCACTGGCAAGGTGATCAGGGCTGGGGTCTGAGGGCATTCTGAGGGTGTGGGCGGGTGATTGGGTGCCCTAAGGGCAGATTAGGGTCTAATCTGATGGGTAACAGTGACAGGTGGTGATAGGGGGTGATTGATGGGTGATTGATGGGTAATTAGTGGGTGTTTAGGGTAGAGAACAGATGTAAACACTGCACTTAGGAGGTGATCTGATGTCGGATGTGCGGGCGATCTATTGGTGTGGGTGGGTGATCAGATTGCCCGCAAGGGGCAGGTTAGGGGCTGATTGATGGGTGGCAGTGACAGGGGGTGATTGATGGGTGATTGACAGGTGATCAGTGGGTTATTACAGGGAAGAACAGATGTAAATAATGCACTGGTGAGTTGATAAGGGGGGGTCTGAGGGCAATCTGAGCGTGTGGGCAGGTGATTGGGTGCCCGCAAGGGGCAGATTAGGGTCTAATATGATGGGTAACAGTGACAGGTTGTGATAGGGGGTGATTGATGGGTAATTAGTGGGTGTTTAGGGTAGAGAACAGATGTAAACACTGCACTTGGGAGGTGATCTGATGTCGGATCTGCGGGCGATCTATTGGTGTGGGTGGGTGATCAGATTGCCCGCAAGGGGCAAGTTAGGGGCTGATTGATGGGTGGCAGTGACAGGGGGTGATTGATGGGTGGCAGTAACAGGGGGTGATTGATGGGTGATTGATAGGTGATTGACAGGTGATCAGTGGGTTATTACAGGGAAGAACAGATGTAAATAATGCACTGGCGAATTGATAAGGGGGGTCTGAGGGCAATCTGAGCGTGTGGGCGGGTGATTGGGTGCCCGCAAGGGGCAGATTAGGGTCTAATCTGATGGGTAACAGTGACAGGTGGTGATAGGGGGTGATTGATGGGTGATTGATGGGTAATTAGTGGGTGTTTAGGGTAGAGAACAGATGTAAACACTGCACTTGGGAGGTGATCTGATGTCGGATCTGCGGGCGATCTATTGGTGTGGGTGATCAGATTGTCCGCCAGGGGCAGGTTAGGGGCTGATTGATGGGTGGCAGTGACAGGGGGTGATTGACGGGTGATTGACAGGTGATCAGTGGGTTATTACAGGGGGGATAGAGGCATACAGTACACAGGGGAGGGGGGTTGGGGGGGGGTCTGGGGAGATCCTGAGGGGTGGGGGTGATCAGGAGGGAGCAGGGGGCAGTTTAGGGTTAAAAAAAAAATAGCGTTAACAGAGAGTGACAGGGAGTGATTGATGGGTGATTAGGGGGGTGACTGGGTGCAAAAAGTGGTCTGGGGGGTGGGCAGGGGGGGGTCTGAGGGGTGCTGTAGGCGATCAGGGGGCAGGGGGGAAATCAGTGTGCTTGGGTGCAGAATAGGGTGGCTGCAGCCTGCCCTAGTGGTCCCTCGGACACTGGGACCACCAGGGCAGGAGGCAGCCTGTATAATAGGCTTTGTATACATTACAAAGCCTATTATACACTTTACATGCTGCGATCCGGGTGCTAGTAACCCGCCGGCGCTTCCGAACGGCCGGCGGGTTACAACGCGAGGGGGGTGGAGCCAGTCGCCGGCGGCTGATCGCGTCACGAATGACGCGAACGCCGCATAACCACGCCCACCGCCGCCTCCGCCGATGGGCGTATTGCGGTCGTTTAGGCCCAGTCTTTGCTGCCGCCCATCGGCTGGGGCCGGTCGGCAAGTGGTTAGGCCTCTTGCACACTGCACGCGATTCCGATTCAGATTCCGCTTTTTAATCAGTTTTTACATCCGATTCAGATTCCGATTTGCAGTGTGCAGGGAGCAAACTGAAAATCGGAATCTGAATCGGATGTAAAAACTGATTAAAAAGCGGAATCTGAATCTGAATTGCTTGCAGTGTGCAAGAGGCCTTAAAGTGGTTTAAAACTCTGACAAAATATTCAACAAAAATGTGTTTTCCTACTTTTTATAACCCATACAATTATCATATTTGCTTTTGTGCACAAGTATTATAATTCATTTATAAATTATAACTTCCCAAAGTTCTGTTTATTTACTTTGAAAGCTGCTGGTGCATTTTATTCATAACTGTTGTAATTCTGTTTTAAATGCAGCCATCAGTGATTTCTGACCTGTGTTTCACTTCAGGACTCATTAGCATAAGTTTCTGCACAGCCATAGAATGTTTACTTAATTGAATCAAGTAAAGAATGTATACAGAAGATAAGCTAATCACCAGTTCCTATGCGGTAGCCCCTGCAGAAGAAAAAGTCAGTCCTGTGATGTAACCCTTTAACCACTTCCGGATTCTCGGAGCGTATATACACGCCCCTGAATCCTGAAGTGTATTCCATGGAAACGGCCGCTTCCATGTCAGTTCCCGGAGGGTGTCTCCGTGAACACCCTGCGAGCCGATCGGCGGCTCGCAGGGTAAATGTAAACACACGGGGAAGACCTTCCCCGGTGTTTACATGTATACGGCGCTGCTGCGCAGCAGCGCCGTAGAGGAGATCGGTGATCCCCGGCCTCTGATTGGCCGGGGATCACCGGCATCTGATAGGCTAAAGCCTATCCCATCAGGCGCAGGACGGAAATCCGTCCTGCGCCGCTCACAGGGGGAGGGAGAGGGAGGGAAGGGGAAGGAGGCCACGAAGTGCTGCGGAGGGGGGCTTTGAAGAGCCCCCGCAAGCGCAAGCAGCCGGCGGCGATCAGACCCCCCAGCAGGACATCCCCCTAGTGGGGAAAAAAGGGGGGAAGTCTGATCGGCCTGGCTGCAACCTGATCTGTGCTGTGGGCTGGAGAGCCCACGCAGCACAGATCAGCACAAAATAGCGTGGTACGGAAGTGGTTAAATGCTGTTTTACTAAAAAAAAAAAAACTAAAAAAAAACTTTGTGTTAGTATATTATATGCTGTAAATAATCTTTTAGAGCAAAGAAGAAATACTGGGTTATATTCCACTTTAAAGGGAACCAGAGGTGATAGACATATATAGGCTGACATATTTATTTCCTTTTCTGAAGATGGGGTTTGAACAAAAATACCAACATACAAGGGGCAAGTGGAGTCTACTCATTTAATCCTATTGTCTCAGCAGGTTATGACTTAGTATAAACAAGATGCCTTCACACAACATGCAAACCTCTCACTTAAAGAGGAACTCCAGTGAAAATAATATAATGAACAAAAGTGCTTAATTTTTAATCAAAATCTTTTCTCTCCCTGATTTACATTCTGACATTTATCACATGGCGATATTTTTACTGCTGGCAGGTGAGGTTGCTTTTTTGGCAGTTGGAAACAGCTGTTATTTCCCACAATGCAACACGGCTCCCACAGTGTGATGTCAATACCATGGTTCTGACATCACACTGTGGGAGGGGTTTAACTACAATATCAGCCATACAGAGCTCCCTGATGATCCGTTTGAGAAAAGGAAAAGATTTTTTGTTGTAAAGGGGGTATCAGCTACTGATTGGGATGAAGTCCAATTCTTGGTTATGGTTTCTCTTTAATTGTGGCTTTAAGTGATCCTGTTTCCTTCTAATCTGAGGGAAGAGCAAACGAAATGTATAACAACAATGAATAGGGAAAGTTCTGTGCAGTGTGACAGACAGCACAGCCGGGTTGGAAATAGGAAAAATAATGGAATTAAATGCTCAGGGGATAAAAACGCTTCCAGGTTGGTAATACTCACCTCTTAAATCAGGGATTTTTGTTATAACAAATACATTTCTGTGACTGGTTTTCTCGGTGGGGGATGGTGCCTACTGAACGTAATAAATTATGCAGACCGTTTACGTCATGTAAAAACTATGTATAACTGAAAACAATCCAAAAATCTCTAAATACAGTATTAAGCATTTTGACTGTAAATATTTACATACTAACACTTTCAACTCCCTTGTTCTGTTTTGGAAGGGAAAGCTAAACACAATTTGAAGTTTGTTTAGAAGATAATCTTTGCATCCCGGCGGAATTAACTCAATTAATCAACGATCGCCCAGGATTACTTACATAGTAAAATGTGTTTATTCTTAAATATTCTGTCTTTGTTGTGTTGACACGTTGGCTCTGGAGATGCATTTGGACATGGAAAATACAAAGCAGAAGAAAAAAAAATACTGATGAGTTCCAATAAAAATAGCTAAAAGGCTTTAGTTGACTTTAAGTGCTAACAGACAAAAGGAAACAGACAACGAATACCTTCAGGATGAGCAAAGAAGTTAAATAATCATACAGCATTTAAACATCCTTTATTTACATGCATGCATATGGTGGAAAGAAGTATTTCGCCTCATTTAAAGGGAAGGTTCAGGCACATAAAAAAATTAATAAGATTAAAATCCACTTACCTGGGGATTCCTCCAGCCCGTGGCAGGCAGGAGGTGCCCTCGGCGCCGCTCCGCAGGCTCCCGGTGGTCTCCGGGGACCGACCGACCTGGCCAGGCCGGCGGCCTGGTCGGGCTTCTTCTGCGCTTAAATCTGGGAATTTTCCCTGTTGTATGCATAGTACAGAAAGATCCCCAGTATCCGGCACAAGCCGGAATTGCCTGATGCCGGCTTGTGTGCTTGCTTAAGCAACCGGCTGGAAAATAACACTAACCTCTCCTCTTGCAGAGCTTTGAGCAGCAGAAGCGACTTACCAAACCTCCAGGCATCATCTTTAACAGTTCCGGCAACTCCCAGCTGCTTTCCTGTATCCTCTGTGTACGGCTCCCAAAGGCTGCACGTGACCCGATGCAGGGCAGGTGAGATGCCGGGACCCGTACATGGACCCAGGAAAGCCGCTGGGAGGTGCAGGAGATGGCGCTTGAAGGTTCAGTAAAAGTCACTTCTGTTGCACACAGCTCTAACTGCAAAGTTCCACCCCTCGTTCTCCAACCCCACAGGTTAGTTGAGACTTCCTGATGCATGTTAATAGGGGTTTTACAGTACTGACAGGATATACAATATGGCAGCTTCTATTCGGGCAATAAAAAAACCCCCAGAAGAATAAGCAATAGAAAAGCAGCTGAACATGAAACATAATGTGGTCTACTACTTCAAGATTCATATAACATTCCATTGATTATGTTATATAAACATTAACTTTAATTTACTGGGAAATTCCTTTAGGTGCTGCTAAGATCAGCATCAGAAGAGAAGTAAATATTAAAAGAAAGTCACAGCTGCCTTTACAGAATTTTCTTGATGGTGGCTATGGTTGTTCTTTAATCAAGTATTGAACTTCATTTGGATGAGTAGTGATACCTTCTTTCCAATGAGAAATGTTTACCTTTTCTCAAATAAACTATCAGGGAGTGCTGTATGGCTGATATTGTGGTGAATCCCCTCCCACAGTGTGATGTCATGAACATGTTCCTGACAGATTTCTGTTTGTGAGCCTAGTTGCATTGTGGCAAACAGCCAAGTAAGCGATATCTCCCTCTGTGCATAGAACTCCCAGTATTGAGCTTTCCGTACAGAGCACCTGGCAGAACTAAAGATGTCACTACCATGTGATACATTTCAGAAAAGATTTTACAATGGGAAAACACTGACCAAATCATCTACAAAGTAATATTGTAACCAATAAGCAATTCTATGCATTAGGTTATTTTCACTACAGTTACTCTTTTACAAAAACAGACACTCGGTCAGCTGGCTTTCCTCACTTCTGAATACCTGTCAGTCAGGTACTAGGATATAATCTGCGTAGCAGTAGCCATGACATGAATAAAACAAACCTGTGGGAATCTTCACATTACTGTCTCATTCTTACTTAACTTTAGCTTTTCTTCCAATATCCACAGTAATGCAGATAAGAAGCTGTTTTGCTGTTTTGAACATACCAGATATTTTGCTCATGGAAAGGTAAGCTGGTTTGCATCAAGTTCACATCTCGTTTCTCTAAAATATTTAAATATTTCTGTCAGGCAGCTGGAGTTTTTTGACCCTATAAATAAATGCTGAGTTTACCTTAGGTAAAGAGGGAATGCTAAATAAAAGTCTGAGTGAAGGTCAAATAAATAAATCAAGATTATTTACAGAGTTTTCACCAAATGCATCTGTGCACTGTCTACAAATCCTTAGGTGATTTTGCAAATCCACCGATCCCGGTCCAGTAATGATTAGATTGTGAAGATTTGCCAACCCTCCGACACAAGTTGTCATCCCTCTGATTACAGAGTGGCGTTTTGTATTGGCACATGGTCCTCTAATCGTCAACTTGTGTCCACCTAGTGGCAGCTGCTGGTATGTTATGTCACTCATACTCACCTGGGATGAATGTGATAGATGGAACATGTGGTATCTGCCTATGAGAATTAAGGGGAGTTGGGGAAGGGTGGGTTGGAAGTTGGAAGAGGTATATTCCTCACACTAGGGAAAGAGGGAAGGAGACATATTTGGACACTGGGGGTGAAGGTATGCATATTGTTTACTACCCAACTGTTGCCCCCCCCCCCCCCCATTCCACTACATTGTAAGCTCAGAAGGGCAGGGCTCTCTCCCACTTTTGTGTCTTGGAATTTGGAATACATTCTGTTCATCAACTTGAATTTGTTACTGTAATTACTATGTCTACCAATTCTGTATTTTGTACCAGTGTCTACATTGAGTGGCTAAAAATTAGAAACACCCTCTAATAATGAGTTGCTCCACCTTTACCTCTTATAACAGCTGATATTCTTCTTGGCATGGACTCAACAAGATGCTGATACCGTTGCTGAGGAATATTGGCCTATGCCGACATGATGGCAGCTCTACGTTGGGTCAGATTCGCTGGTGGCGTTTCCAAGCTTTGAAGTAATCTTTCGACTTTGCTCAATAGGATTGAGGTCTGATTGATGTTCTGCAAACCAATCTGAGACCATTCAAGCACTGTGGCAAGAGCCGTCATTGCCTATTTTTCTGTTATACCTAAGGCACTCTTGATGGTCTCCTACTGCTAGAGTCCATCCTTTGCAAAATCCATCTTGTTGTTCGTTGGGATATGCTCTGTGATGCTTCTGTATTGAATTCAGTTGTAATGTGTCATAGTATTGCCCTTCTGTTGCTGTGGACTATGGGCTTGATTCACTAAACCATTATAACTCATATCACGGCCGCGCTAGCTTTTCATGTTTGCGCACAATCGCGAAGAAAATTTGCGATTGCGTGCAAAAGTGATTCATCACAATTTAGTGAATCAAGCCCTATGTGTGCTACTCGCCTTTCACCTCTCTCATTCACCAGCCTTTTTTGCCAGAATAGTCCTTATGGCTTGAAGTTCTTTTCTCTTAAAACCCGAGATACTGTTGGGCGAGAGAATTCTAAAAGAGTTGTCATTTCAGAGATGCTAGCATCAGCTGTTCTTACACCGAAGATCATCCCTCGTTCAGAGTCACTTAACCCTTTCATTTTACCCATTTTGACATTCAGTTCTGTGATAATTACATGGTCTAAAGCTGAGTGTTCCTTATATAAGCAACTCTGCATTGTTACATCACTCTGCATTGTTACATCACTCTACATCACTGTTGGATTGGTTTACTTTCAAATATTTATATAAATTTTTACGCATTGAACCAGTAACGAGTAAAATGTATGTGTTAATGTTCCTGCACTAGCCGGAATGCGTAAAAATGTACGCAAATGCGCGGCAAGCTGCCAGCGGGGGACTGGAGCAGCAGTGAGTGACTACGAGGGCACAGGATGGCTGCATGGGGCTGGTAGAAGCCCCAGGTAAGTGAAACTCATTTTTTATTTTGCTTGGACATTCCCTTTAAAGCTGGCCAGCACTCTTCATAGAAACATAGGCCTGGTGCACACCAGAGGAGTTTTTCTGAGCGTTTTGAGTTTTTAAATCTGCTGCTAATGTTATCCTATGTGTCTGTGCACACTGGAGCAATGAGGTTTTGTAAAAAAACCCATAGCATTACATTGGGAAGAGCTTTTAGAGGTTTCAAAAGCTCTTTCCAATGTAATGCTATGGGTTTTTTTTTTACAAAACCTCATTGCTCCAGTGTGCACAGACACATAGGATAACATTAGCAGCAGATTTAAAAACTCAAAACGCTCAGAAAAACTCCTCTGGTGTGCACCAGGCCATAGAGGTGAGCAGGGGCATAACAATAGGGGCTGCAGTTCCTGCACCTGCGGGGAGGCCCACTCAGGGCCATTTTAGGGGGCAGGAGGGGTCACAACATGAGGGGAAAGCGTGGTCGCACATCGGTGGGGAGAGGGGACACCCCCCCCCTCACCTCAGGCTCTCCCCTCTGCGCTTCCCTCCTGCAATCATTAGTGGCAGCGGACGGCAGCAGGAACACATACCTCCATGCGTTCTGATCTCTAAGGCCTAGTGCACACCGGAGCGTTTCCGCTGCGGTTTGCGATCTGCTTGCGGGTGCGGATCCGCTAGGGTAATGTATTTCAATGGGCTGGTGCACACCAGAGCGGGAGGCGTTTTGCAGAAACGCATACTCCCGGGCTGCTGCAGATTTTGGATTGCGGATGCGTTTCTGCCTCAATGTTAAGTATAGGAAAACCGCAAACCGCTCTGAAAAACGGCACTTCAGAGCGGTTTGCCAGGCGTTTTTTGTTACAGTAGCTGTTCAGTAACAGCTTTACTGTAACAATACATGAAATCTACTATACCAAAACCGCTACACAAAACCGCAAAACGCTAGCTGAAACGCTGCAGAAAAATAAGAAAAAGCGTTTTTCAAAATCTGCTAGCATTTTGCGGATCTGCTAGCAGTTTTTGGTGTGCACTAGGCCAACGTGTCTGACACTACTTCCTGTTTAAACAGGAAGTAGCGAGAGGCACTTAGAGATGGACCTCCATGGTGGATGGAGGTATGTGATCCTGCTGCCGCCCGCTGCCACTGATAATTACAGGAGCGGAGCTGAGGGGAAAGCTCGAGTTGAGGGGGGGCTGTCCCCACTGTGTGCAGCCACATTTTTCCCTCATGTTGCGACCCTTGCTTCCCCCCCCAAAACAGCCCTGAGTGGGCCTGGGGGGGGGAGGCGGTGATTTTTTTTGCAGGGGGGCCCGGTGATTTCTAGTTATGCCCCTGGAGGTGTGGGCAACCCTGATGAAATCTGAAAGTACAGCCTTTAACCCTATACTGATCTAAGCCCCAATGAAGAGGCTGGTACCTGGTCACATGTGCCAGGAGATTTCTTAAAACCCTTCTGCTCCCTTTAGTGCAAAGAGTTGCCAAGGTTCAGAGAGGAGAAATTACAAATGCAGCATTGTAAGTAAAGATGACTAGAAGACATCTAAATCATTACACTGAAGGTGGTTGGAGGCACCCCATTTGAAGAAAGTATTATATGCACATAGAAGGGTTAGGAATGCTATGTACTAGAATAACATAAATCTCCTTGATGCTTGAATCCAAGCGATAACAGAAAAAGTTCAAAATATTTATTGTGCACTTTTGACAATGCGTTTCACTGCTAGAGCAGCTTCCTCAGGTCAATAACTGTGCCTCAGTAGAGACAGCATGTCAGCACCCGAGGCTGGCGGAGGTGGGAGGGGTTCAAAATATATATAGGTCAAAAGACATTACAATAAATGTGGGCAGTAATAGCAGGCTGTATCTGTAGAGATTTTTCCTCAGTAGACTGAGGTGGATTTGACCAAATGAAATTCAGTCTGTAAATACTGTAGACTGTGTCGATTGGCACAAAGGCAGTAAATAGTAAAAAGCTTCACAGGGTGTAGTTCCCTATAAAGATGGACTGGCACTCTGGGCTGACACCATCATCCTGACTATGATGCAGGATTTGACAGGTAAATTAAAGAATAAAATATATAAAAAATATTTTACACATACTACTACTGCTCTGCTATTTATGAATTGAGTTTATGTAAAAGCATTTCTTTTGATAGTGGTCCTTTAAGTGCAGCTGGCAGTTGCAAAAAATATATAGTTAAGAGATCTAAAAGACACCACTAAAGGGATCCAAAGAACCCTCTGATATATTGTATTTTATGCCCCCTTATGGGGATCATAGCCATTGCTGTCATTGCAGCTGGACAGCCCATTTTACAGTAATCGGTATCTCTAAACCCCAAAGGTTGGTCCCTAAGAGGAAAGTAAACCATCAGAAGATGACAAAGGTTCCGGTTGGCCAAAAAAACATGACAACAGGTGACAGCAGGATTTCTGAGACCCTTTCAATCACTGCTGTTTCATTAATTTTTGTTTTGTTTTGTTTTTTAATAAAGAACACCACAAAAACAGAATTGGGAACTGAATTGAAAGCAATCATTGGCTGTTTGCTTTGAAGCCAAAAAAATTCTGAAAGTCAAGAGAGGCCGGACATAAGCCAATCCCCCAGATGAGAATGTCAAATGATTTTAAATGTTTCACTTGCTGAGTTGAATAAATGTGAATGGTCACTGTTAGCAAAGGGTCATTCTTTAAAAATGTTACAAAACTGGACAGCACGGTGGCGTAGTGGTTAGCGCACTCGCCTTGCAGCGCTGGGTGCCTGGTTCAAATCCCAGCCAGATCAACATCTTCAAGGAGTTTGTATGTTCTCCTCGTGTTTGTGTGGGTTTCCTCTGGGAACTCCGGTTTCCTTACACATACCAAAACATACAGATAATCTAATTGGCTTCTCCTTAAAAAATTGGCCCCAGACTACAATACATACACTACATGATACATACATAGACATATGACTATGGTAGGGATTAGATTGTGACCCCCCTTTGAGGGACAGTTAAGTGACAAGACAATGTAGCGCTGCGGAAGATGATGGCGCTATATAAATATTAAACCATAATAATAATAATAAACTGAGTTTACTAATAGTTCGAATTTATTTGGCAGGAAACTTGTATTTAAAAAGCTGCATGAGTCACCAAGATTTGTTGAACTTGACCAACAAGCTCTTGAGGACTTAATTAAGTTGCTGGGTGAAAATGAGAGGGATAGACCCTGTAATAAAACTGTCATCCTAAAATCAAAAATAGGTATTTTTTAAAGATGTGGTCTTGTTTTTTTTTACCTAAAGTGTAAAGATTTAGTCAACATCAAACATTAAAGATGTACAGTTTGGTCCAGAAAGAATATCAAGGCTTTAGATGTCTAGCAAAGATTATTGATATTGCAATAAAAAAGACAGAGTGGGGGTAATATCTCAAATTGGCCAGTTCAGATGTACATAAATGAGGCCTACAGGCAGTCAAATAACCCTCGCCATTAAAGTGGTCACACACGATACAATAAAATGATCCAATTTTATGGCAATTTGATAAAAATTATTTTTTTTTAATTTGTTCAAGAACTCTGAGAATTTCCCTTTTTTTTCTATATTGTAATAGAAGATAGTGAGTGGTGGATTTTTTTTTTTTGAACAGTGTAGGGTAGATTGTCAATTTTTTTTTTATTTATAGACCCAAGCAATTTTTTCAGAGTTTTCAATATTTCTTTTAATTGGGGGAAATCAAACCCGTGTGTGATTCATTGATCAGATTTTTTTTTTTTAAATGTTACAATCAAAAAAAATGATTGTAATTCTTGAATTAGGAAGACATTTTAAAAATTGTATGTTATGTGGCCACCTTTATTCTACAGTAGATTAACTCGAATTTAACAACAACCTTTAGGAGGAAAACAGTGAAAGGTAAAATCTTTTTATTTGCTCCTAAAGGTGCAAAAAAACACCCACACCCTTCTATCCACCGTATTATTTTGGATGTTGGAATTTTGAAACATTCAAGACCAGCATAGCATTTGATGAGGATGCTTAGATTTGTTTTGCTTTTGAAAATCAATTGATCTACATTCCTCTGGTATACTGATAGGGCGTACAATTAAACAATAAACAATGGTTTCCGTGCGCAACTCCTCAAACACAACCCAATCTCATCAAATGCTGCCGATCCAAATTGATGCTCAATGTCAATTCATAAATCTCAAATGTAGTCTATAGTGATCAGCGCAATATGGATTCCCAATCTGTTCAAATAGCTTGCTATCTTCTTAATCCACCACCACACCGCTTGTGAGATCACTCACCAGCTCCTTAGATCATAATAAATGATCATATGCGTGCAGTCAAACACCAGCCCGTCTGGTCGCAAGTGGGCTCTTCGCAGCTTTCTCCTCAGATCCTCATAAGTAAAAACATATAAACACGCTCCACATAGCGTAATCCAGTTCACTTTAAAATTTATTGCTTTTAAAAACACAATCTATTACACTCACGTGTCATATATGTATGTCCATAACAGGCATACAAGTAAGCGCAGGGTTGGTTTAGATAGCGGGCAGCGTCCGGCCGTTTACTCCACGCAACACCGCCGTCCGACTGGCATCCGCGCACTTCCGCAATCCCTCACGCGTCCTGTAGCTCCTCCCCAACCGGTTTCGTCCACGTGACTTTCTCAAGGGGTCAGATGTCACGGGTTACGGCGCCTCCTTATAATGCTATCACGCATCGCGCCCACTAGCTTACTGCGCCTGCGCCTACCCGCATCAACAATGTTGTTATACATCAAATTAAAATACAAACTCTTTACTCACATAAATAACATTTCATAAAACATTATGTGCTGCATATCCTTGTGGATTTTTCATCTATTACAAGTACTTCCCAGAGTGAGATCCTCCCATTCATCCCTCATTCATACCATACATACACCTAAAAGGGAACTCCACCTAGTCTGTAGCTATAAAGCAATTCATGTTATATTCCATATTCAAACCTTCCGGAAACATAGTTCTCAACCTCAAAATCCATTTGGTCTCTCGTTTTAGTAACTCCCTTTCCCTGTTCACCCCTCTCCAATGGTTATTTATACTTTCTAACACACAATAATTTAGACCTGAACAGTCTTTCCCATGAGCTTCCAGAAAATGTAACGGTACCTTGTGATCTTTATGTCCTTTTTGAATTTTGTGGACATGCTCATATAATCTGCGTTTGAAGGACCGGTCCTTCAAACGCAGATTATATGAGCATGTCCACAAAATTCAAAAAGGACATAAAGATCACAAGGTACCGTTACATTTTCTGGAAGCTCATGGGAAAGACTGTTCAGGTCTAAATTATTGTGTTAGAAAGTATAAATAACCATTGGAGAGGGGTGAACAGGGAAAGGGAGTTACTAAAACGAGAGACCAAATGGATTTTGAGGTTGAGAACTATGTTTCCGGAAGGTTTGAATATGGAATATAACATGAATTGCTTTATAGCTACAGACTAGGTGGAGTTCCCTTTTAGGTGTATGTATGGTATGAATGAGGGATGAATGGGAGGATCTCACTCTGGGAAGTACTTGTAATAGATGAAAAATCCACAAGGATATGCAGCACATAATGTTTTATGAAATGTTATTTATGTGAGTAAAGAGTTTGTATTTTAATTTGATGTATAACAACATTGTTGATGCGGGTAGGCGCAGGCGCAGTAAGCTAGTGGGCGCGATGCGTGATAGCATTATAAGGAGGCGCCGTAACCCGTGACATCTGACCCCTTGAGAAAGTCACGTGGACGAAACCGGTTGGGGAGGAGCTACAGGACGCGTGAGGGATTGCGGAAGTGCGTGGATGCCAGTCGGACGGCGGTGTTGCGTGGAGTAAACGGCCGGACGCTGCCCGCTATCTAAACCAACCCTGCGCTTACTTGTATGCCTGTTATGGACATACATATATGACACGTGAGTGTAATAGATTGTGTTTTTAAAAGCAATAAATTTTAAAGTGAACTGGATTACGCTATGTGGAGCGTGTTTATATGTTTTTACTTATGAGGATCTGAGGAGAAAGCTGCGAAGAGCCCACTTGCGACCAGACGGGCTGGTGTTTTTTGACTGCACGCATATGATCATTTATTATGATCTAAGGAGCTGGTGAGTGATCTCACAAGCGGTGTGGTGGTGGATTAAGAAGATAGCAAGCTATTTGAACAGATTGGGAATCCATATTGCGCTGATCACTATAGACTACATACTGATAGGGCGTATAGTGAACCCTCAGTTGCCAGTTTAGAGTGGTGAGAGATGGAGGAAATCTAGTAACCATCTATGGATATTTACTTCCCCTATATGTTAGAGTAAAAATGATTCCTAGACAACATCCCACTTTTGTGGGATGGGTATTCTAAATTATTAGGATAAACAGTAATTATCTCAGTATTTTCTTCGCTTCTAGAAAGACATCCTGCAACATAATTTTTATTTATTTATTTTTTGGTCCTGAGCCGTAGTTTAGTCATAAATGCTCAAATTATCAAATTATTTTAGAACCTTTTTTTAAAAAAAAATGATCAATAGCGCATAACATTTTGGCAGTTTACCATTAAAAAAAGGAATCTCAATGAGTCAGTGTCTCGGAACAAATGCACACAAATATGTCATTTACAACAGAATGAAATTGCAGAAAGTATCATGATTTCAGTTGTACACTACATTAGTAATATACTGGCAACTTTTCCAAAGAGCTCCAATTGCTTCTAAGTATATGTAGAACAAACCTGATACTATAGTCAGAGGCTCTCCAAAAATACAGAATATTATTTGAAAAAAGTAATTTCCAGAGAGAAAGAAGATCCTCTGGCAAAATTAGATGTTTCTTTTTCCATTTGCAGTTTGATTAAGCCATTTAATGTATTTTTTGGCTCCAAGATACAAAATTTTATAGAATATTCAGTAGGTGGAAAAAAAAACCCAAAGTTTTGTGAAAGTTAATGGCTAACTGATAAAGTTAACCTCCTAGGGGATACAATAATATCGGCAGGGGGCGGCGCAGCACATTTTTTTTTTATTATTTTTTTTAAATCATGTAGCTAGCCTAGCGCTAGCTACATGATAGCCGCTGTGCAGCGGCATCCCCCCACCCCCTCCGATCGCCTCCGGCAATCAAAGCAAACAGGAAATCCCGTTCAGAACGGGATTTCCTTTTTGACTTCCCCCATCATCATGGCGACGATCGGGATGACGTCATCGACGTCAACGACGTCGTGACGTCAGAGGGAGTCCCGATCCACCCCTCAGCGCTGCCTGGCACTGATTGGCCAGGCTGCGCACGGGGTCTTGGGAGGGGGAGCGGCGCGGCACGGCGGGTAGCGGCGGTGATCAGTATATACACGCAGCTAGCAAAGTGCTAGCTGCGTGCAACAACAAAAAAATTATGCAAATCGGCCCACCAGGGCCTGAGAAATCCTCTGTGGTGGCTTACCCCGAGCTCAGCTCGGGATTATCCCCAGAGGGTTAAATTATGCAAGCTTTCAGGGAACTAGTTCTCTTCTTCAGGCATATATCCAAAAGGAGACTAGTTCCCTAAAACCTTGCATAATTTAACTTTATCAGCTAGTCGTAGAAAGGTATTGTTTTTACAAAACTTTGTTTTTCTACCGAAATATTTTGATTGGCTAACACAGTGCAGACATTCTTTGGCTACTTTGGAATACATTCCTCAATTGTACAGCTAAAAGAGTTGTACAGTGGGATGCGAATGTTTGGGCAACCTTGTAAATCGTCATGATTTTCCTGTATAAATCGTTGTTTGTTATGATAAATAATGTCAGTTAAATATATCATATAGGAGACACACAAATTTGAGAAGTGAAATGAAGTTTATTGGATTTACAGAAAGTGCGCAATAACTGTTTAAACAAAATTAGGCAGGTGCATAAATTTGGGCACCACAAAAAAGAAATGAAATCAATATTTAGTAGATCCTCCTTTTGCAGAAATTATAGCCTCTAAACATTTTCTGTAGGTTCCAATGAGAGTCTGGATTCTGGTTGAAGGTATTTAGGACCATTCCTCTTTACAAAACATCTCTAGTTCATTCAGGTTTGATGGCTTACGAGCATGGACAGCTCTCTTTAACTCACACCACAAATTTTCAATTATATTTAGGTCTGAGGACTGCGATGGCCATTCCAGAACGTTGTACTTGTTCCTCTGCATGAATGCCTTAGTCAATTTTGAGCAGTGTTTAGGGTCGTTGTCTTATTGAAAGATCCAGCCCCGGCGCAGCTTCAGCTTTGCCACTGATTCCTGGACATTGGTCTCCAGAATCTGCTGATACTGAGTGGAATCCATGCGTCCTTCAACTTTGACAAGATTCCCAGTCCCTGCACTGGGCCACACAGCCCCACAGCATGATGGAGCCACCACCATATTTTACTGTAGGTAGCAGGTGTTTTTCTTGGAATGCTGTGTTCTTTTTCCTCCATGCATAACACCCCTTGTTATGCCCAAATAACTAAATTTTAGTTTCACCAGTCCACAGCACCTTATTCAAAAATGAAACTGGCTTGTCCAAATGTGCTTTAGCATACCTCAAGCTGCTCTGTTTGTGCTGTGGGCAGAGAAAAGGCTTCCTCTGCATCACTCTCGCATACAGCATCTCCTTGTGTAAAGTGTGCCGAATGGTTAAACGATGCATAGTGACTCCATCTGCAGCAAAATGATGTTGTAGGTCTTTGGTGCTGGTCTGTGGGTTGACTCTGACTGTTCTCTATCTGAGATTTCTCTTGGTCTGCCACTTCAAGCCTTAACCTGAACAGTTTGTGGTCTTCCATTTCCTTAATAATGTCCCTAACTGTGGAAACAGACAGCTGAAATCTTTGAGACAGCTTTCTGTATCCTTCCTCTAAACCATGATGGTGAACAATCTTTGTCTTCAGGTCATTTGAGAGTTGTTTTGAGACCCCCATGTTGCTACTCTTCAGAGAAAATTAAAAAAGGAGGGAAACATACAATTGACCCCCTTAAATACTCTTTCTCAAAATTGTATTAACCTCTGTATGTAGGTCAGGGGTCTCTGAGCTTACCAAGCCAATTTGAGTTCCAATAATTAGTTCTAAAGATTTTGGAATCAATAAAATGACAACAGTGACCAAATTTATGCACCTGACTAATTGTATTCAAACATTATTGCGCACTTTCTGTAAATCCAATAAACTTCATTTCACTTCTCAAATATCACTGTGTGTGTCTCCTATATGATATATTTAACTGACATTTTTTATTGTAACAACCAATGATTTATACAGGAAAATCATGACAATTAACAAGGTTACCCAAACTTTCGCATCCCACTGTATATGTACTTATTTAAATGATTGATTTAACATGAGATGAGAAATGCTAGGCATTAGTGGTCAGATTGTATGCAGAAATCTTAAGTAACTTAGTTTCCGATGCACTATTTGAGAAGTTGGATGTGGTTGCATCTGTACCACTGTGACACTCCAGGTGTAAATCAAATCTTGTATTTACCATAGTCAGACCAACATGAATCCATTAATTAAAATAATGATGTTTATTATTTCACAATATTTTAAAAACATTCCCTCATATTAAATGTCATGGAAATCAATCCTCTCCTGTCTGTAGAATAGTATAATAACTCTCTTCTGTGTACAGAGTAGCAAGTGGAACATTGTTGACATGTAGCCACATTTTGGAGACTACACTCCTTTATTTAGTCTTCCAGTTGCAAGTCTCCGAATTGTCGCCAGTTGCCAGCGATATTCCATTTGCTAATGTACGGAGAAAAGTGAGTTATTATGCCGACAGACAGGAGAAAATTGGTCTCTGCGGCTTTTAATATGACTGAATATTTTTTTACGGAGTGAAATAATATTGTTACATTTTCTTAGTTCACGGGTGCTGCTGGTCTTACTATGGTGAATAGCTTAGGTCAGGCTTTCTCAACCAGGGTTCCCTGGAACCCCAGGGTTCCTTGAGTACTCTGCAGGGGTTCCTTGGCATTTTCCCCCATCATGGGGATGTATAATGGAGCTCACTATAATAGGTGGTACTGTAACAAGAAGCACTAAATTGGGGGCTTAGGAGGCAGTATAATGAGTGGCAGTGTAATAGGGGTAGTGAAATAAACAGCCACACATACTTTTAAAGACCATGCCTCCTGCAAAATAAATGCGGGGGTTCCTCGAGATCAAAAAATAGTTTGCAGGGGTTCCTTGAGATCCAAAAGCTATTTGCAGGGTTCCTCCAGGGTAGAAAGGTTGAGAAAGGCTGGCTTAGGTTGTTAACCACTTAAGGACCACAGTCTTTTCGCCCCTTAAGGACCAGAGCCTTTTTCTCCATTCAGACCACTGCAGCTTTCACGGTTTATTGCTCGCTCATACAACCTACCACCTAAATGAATTTTGGCTCCTTTTCTTGTCACTAATAAAGCTTTCTTTTGGTGCTATTTGATTGCTCCTGCGATTTTTACTTTTTATTATATTCATCAAAAAAGACATGAATTTTGGCAAAAAAATGATTTTTTTAACTTTCTGTGCTGACATTTTTCAAATAAAGTAAAATTTCTGTATACATGCAGCGCGAAAAATGTGGACAAACATGTTTTTGATTAAAAAAAACCCATTCAGTGTATATTTATTGGATTGGGTAAAAGTTATAGCGTTTACAAACTATGGTGTCAAAAGTGAATTTTTCCATTTTCCAGCATCTCTGACTTTTCCGCCCACCTGTCATGTTTCATGAGGTGCTAAAATTCCAGGATAGTATAAATACCCCCCAAATTACCCCATTTTGGAAAGAAGACATCCCAAAGTATTCACTGAGAGGCATGGTGAGTTCATAGAAGATTGTATTTTTTGTCACAAGTTAGCGGAAAATGACACTTTGAGACAAAAAAAAAAATTCCATTTCTGCTAACTTGTGACAAAAAAAAAAAATGAAATCTGCCACGGACTCACCATAGCCCTCTCTGAATACCTTGAAGTGTCTACCTTCCAAAATAGGGTCATTTGTGGGGTGTATTTACTGCCCTGGCATTTTGGGGGGTGCTAAATTGTAAGCACCCCTGTAAAGCCTAAAGGTGCTCATTGGACGTTGGGCCCCTTAGCGCACCTAGGCTGCAAAAAGGGGTCACACATGTCATATTGCCGTACTCAGGAGAAGTAGTATAATGTGTTTTGGGGTGTATTTTTACACATACCCATGCTGGGTGGGAGAAATATCTCTGTAAATGACAATCTTTTGATTTTTTTTACACACAATTGTCCATTTACAGAGATCTTTCTCCCACTCAGCATGGGTATGTGTACAAATACACCCCAAAACACATTATACTACTTCTCTTGAGTACGGCGATACCACATGTGTGGCACTTTTTTGCACCCTAACTGCGCTAAGGGGCCCAAAGTCCAATGAGTACCTTTAGGATTTCACGGGTCATTTTGAGACATTTCGTTTCAAGACTACTCCTCACGGTTTAGGGCCCCTAAAATGCCAGGACAGTATAGGAACCCCACAAATGACCCCATTTTAGAAAGAAGACACCCCAAGGTATTCCGTTAGGAGTATGGTGAGTTCATAGAAGATTTTATTTTTTTGTCACGAATTAGCGGAAATTGCTTTTTATTAGTTTTTTTCACAAAGTGTCATTTTCCGCTAACTTGTGACAAAAAATAAAATCTTCTATGAACTCACCGTACTCCTAACGGAATACCTTGGGGTGTCTTCTTTCTAAAATGGGGTCATTTGTGGGGTTCCTATACTGTCCTGGCATTTTAGGGGCCCTAAACCGTGAGGAGTAGTCTTGAAATGAAATTTCTCAAAATGACCTGTGAAATCCTAAAGGTACTCATTGGACGTTGGGCCCCTTAGCGCAGTTAGGGTGCAAAAAAGTGCCACACATGTGGTATCGCCGTACTCAGGAGAAGTAGTATAATGTGTTTTGGGGTGTATTTTTACACATACCCATGCTGGGTGGGAGAAATATCTCTGTAAATGACAATCTTTTGATTTTTTTTACACACAATTGTCCATTTACAGAGATATTTCTCCCACCCAGCATGGGTATGTGTAAAAATACACCCCAAAACACATTGTACTACTTCTCCCGAGTACGGCGGTACCACATGTGTGGCACTTTTGTGCACCCTAACTGCGCTAAGGGGCCCAAAGTCCAATGAGCACCTTCAGGCTTTACAGGGATGCTTACAATTTAGCACCCCCCCCCCCCCCCACACTTGCCAGGACAGTTAACAAACACCACAAATTACCCAATTTTGGAAAGAATACATGCTAAGGTATTCCATGAGGGCCATGGTGAGTTCATAGAAAATTTTATTTTTTGTCACAAGTTAGCGGAAAATGACATTTTGTGAAAAAAAAAAACACAAT
Source organism: Hyperolius riggenbachi (assembly GCF_040937935.1). Lineage (NCBI taxonomy): Eukaryota > Metazoa > Chordata > Amphibia > Anura > Hyperoliidae > Hyperolius > Hyperolius riggenbachi. The sequence continues at coordinate 68,265,019 of NC_090650.1, read as the reverse complement.
TTCTGCTAACTTGTGACAAAAAATAAAATATTCTATGAACTCACCATGCACCTAACGGAATACTTTGGGGTGTCCTCTTTCCAAAATGGCATCATTCGTGGGGTCTGTCCTGGCATTTTAGGGTCTCTGCAATCATTACATGTATGGCCAGTATTAGGAGTTTCTGCTATACGCCTTATATTTGGCATAAGGGTAATGCACTCTGGGCTGAAAGGAAAAATGAACGTCAAACAATCAATCAATCAATATGGATGAAAAAATATCTGCCAAAAAAATTTGAAAAAAATAAAGAGGGGAAGGCGTCTGCCAGGACATAAGAGCTGCCGCCCCAAAAATCCAAACCCACCAGCTCGTATGCCCTGGCAAACCTGATTTATCCATTCACACCGATCGATGTGGATGAACAAATCATTGCCAGAGTTCTTTTTTGATACAAAGTGTTTGCCAAAGCATATGAAACCCCAACACCACTCCTCGGCCCATATGCCTCGGCAAACGTATCTTTTTGACTGCGGAGGAGAAATCTCGTCCTGCAGCGCTACATGCACCGACTTGTGTGTAAGCTGACAGACGCGCAATGTTCTGTCAGGATGCACCATCAGTGCTGCAGCTGATTGGTCGGTCTGGATAGAAAAAAGAGAGAAGAAAAAAGACAAAACAATACAAAAAGGAGGGGAAGGCGTCTGCCAGGACATAGGAGCTGCCGCCCCAAAAACCCAAACCCACCAGCTCATATGCCCTGGCAAACCTGATTTATCCATTCACACCGATCGATGTGGATGAACAAATGACTGCCAGAGTTCTTTTTTGATACAAAGTGTTTGCCAAAGCATATGAAACCCCAACACCACTCCTCGGCCCATATGCCTCGGCAAACGTATCTTTTTGACTGCGGAGGAGAAATCTCGTCCTGCAGCGCTGCATGCACCGACTTGTGTGTAAGCTGACAGACGCGCAATGTTCTGTCAGGATGCACCATCAGTGCTGCAGCTGATTAGTCGTTCGCTCGGTCCACCTGGAAGGTTATTGGATGGAAAAAGAGAAAAAAAAAATACAAAAAAACCCAAAAAACAAGCAAGCAGCAAAGCAATTACTTCATTAACATTAATAAACTTTGAACTTTTTTAATAAAAAAACTTAACATTGCAAACCAAACATTAACTTCTTTGCTTACCTGTTTTTTTTTTTTTTTTTTGTTTTTTTTTAACTTACCTCCCGAGGACAAACCTCTCCTCCCCATGGAACAATGTGTGACGTGCAAATCGCACAGAGTTGTGGCGAAGTACATTACGCAATTTGTCCCGAGTGAAAGGAGAGGTTTCTGGCAGCCCTGTGTATTAGGGTCTCTGGAAACCCGATGTTTGGTTTCACACTGCATATTGACATATCCGGTGGGTCGAGCCCGCCGCACCGTAACGTCCAAAACAGACCTTCAGGCAATACCACAAGAGTAGCATTCGGCCTAGTAATGAACTGCGTCGCCCTAGACCAACATGACTTCCGGGCCGATAGATATTGCAAACAACCAAAATCCACAGTGTGTGGCAAGCACCAATGGGGGAATGGAAAAACAGACGTGCTATGACTCCTATGGTCTGTGCACATCAGACCATCCATGCATCAAAGTCCAAAGTAAGTGCCCATGTGGTCTAGGGTATGTGGGCAAAACCACACAACCGCTTCGAGATCGCATTTCATCGCACAAATCTGCAATCAGAGGTGAGAGCTCTGATCATGCAGTGGCATGCCATTTTAAAGATTGCAGACATACTGTTTCGCAATTGAGAGTCCAGGTAATAGACAACGTCCCTTTTAGTGTAAAGAGGGGAGACCGCCATAAATTATTGTTGAGAAAGGAGGCGATGTGGATTAGGAGATTGGGGACTTTTGGTAGAGGGGGGCTTAATAAAGAATATGAGCTGTCGGGGTGTATTTAGAGCTGTACTGCATTACTGTCTTTGTGGGTGATTTATGCATATTAATCTTGTGTGTATTTTTATTTTTATCTATTTATAGATTTATTGGACCGACGGAGAGGAGTTAGGCGGAGACTGGCAAGTTTAAATTATCCAGGGCTAGCCATAGATGGATTGCTGTGCGGGGTGAGGCTGGGGACTTCATGACTAGGCTGCTCCATTGGCCACACAGGTATCGTCATTTGTTTTGGGTTGCCATGGGGATAATGTTTACATTTGGGAGTCACATGATAGCGAGGGCGGATCGCCCAGACGCAGTCAGTGACGTCCCTTTTCATTACGACGAGCGGCTTCCGCATTGGAGAGCGGAGCGCTCGTACCATTGGAGGAATGACCCCACGTGACTGGTGCTGCGTCCTCTGTGACGCGGCGGACGTCGGCGGAGGGAGCGGCTTGATTCTGGTGTCCTTAGCGTCTCCTCGCATGGCGGCCATATTTCCCCGCTGATCAGGTGGGTGATTGCTGACGTCTGGGGGAGGGTATTGAGCACTCCGTTTTGCATACTAAGGGATTAGTTCCCCATCAGGTCCGCCGGCCTCTGCCTTCCTCTGATTGGTCGGTTACAGGTGAGCTCATTGAATTGTGTGGTATATAAGGAGTTTTGGAATGCTTGTTAGTGTAATGATCCTTGCTTTTGGCTTGAAAAAGGGCTGCATGCCCGAAACAGCGGAGCTGTCGCTGCTGCTTTGTCATCGTGCCTTTTAACTAATAAAAGAGCTATTTGTCTACTGAAGACGGTGCTGACTCGACTTTGGACTTTGATAGATATTGCCACAGAAGCCACGCAGTAACGTAGGCATGCACTAGCGTTAAGTCAAGCACTTCCGGCGTAGGGGGGGACCGCAAAGTGTGACTTTTGCTAGGCATTTTGCCCTAACGCATCGCAGCAGTGTGAAATAGCACTGAGAGACCCTTGTGTGCCTACCGCTGTGTGTGGAGTTCCCTACTCTCTAATAGTGTACCTGCTCGTGGCACCTCTCAAAACACTCCCCTAGGCATAGGCCAGGCTGGTCAGGACAGGTGGGACAATAAACAGTGGTGTCACGCCTTATTCCAGCCCTGCTGCAGACACGACAGCGTTTTCTTCAGATTCGTTGACCTGGGGTACTCGGAATTGGATAGGCGTAATGCCCTTCCATGCAGCCGGCTAGTTGCATCTTGGGGTTGGGCCACGGCACCTCCTGGATACAGGAGTTCCATCACGATCTGTTTATTAAATTGAATAAACGATCCAGTTCTCCCAGCCTTACTGTAGAGAACAAAGCTGTTGTAAATTGCCAATTGAATGAGGTAAAAAGACACTTTTTTATACCAGCGTCTTGTTTTTCGGGCAACTAAATAGGGCGCTAACCTCTGGTCATTGAAGTCCACCCCTCCCATGTTAGTATTATACTCGTGGACGACAAGGGGTTTTTCAATTACCTCAGTTCGCCGTTGAATTTCAACTGTCGTGTCTGCGTGAATGGTGGACAGGAAGTAAACCTCCCTCTTGTCCTTCCATTTCACCGCGAGCAGGTCGTCAGCACACGACACAAGGCAGCCCTCTGCCCCCGTTGAAGTCTGGTGGTAATGAGCCATTGGGGGAAGCCCCGGCGACTAGGCTGCACGGTGCCACAGCATCGGATTTTTCCTATTTTTAAGTGCTGAAAGAGGGCCACACTTGTGTAATAATTGTCCACAAAAAGATGGTACCCCTTCTGGAACAAGGGTGACACCAAGTCCCACACAACCTTTCCACTGCTCCCCAGGTAGTCAGGGCATCCGACCGGCTCCAATTTTGAGTCTTTTCCCTCATAGACCCTAAAATAAGATGTATAGCCTGTGGCCCTTTCACAGAGCTTATACAGTTTCACCCCATACCGGGCGCATTTGTTTGGGATGTACTGTTTGATGCAAAGGGTTTGTTGTAAAGCGTATGAGGGACTCGTCTACGCAGATGTCCTGGTCGGGGGTATAAGCATCTGCAAATCTGGATGACAGGTGGTCTATGAGGGGTCGAATTTTGTGGAGCCGGTCAAAAGCAGGGTGGTCACTTCGATGACAGGTTTCGTTGTTATTGAAGTGCAGGAAGCGCAGGATGTTCTCAAATCGTGTCCTGGACATGGCAGCAGAGTACAGGGGAACATGATATGCTGGGTCCGTAGACCAATAAGACCGCAACACATTCTGCTTTACTAGTCCCGTGTGAAGGAGAAGGCCCCAAAAAAATTTAATTTCGGAAACTTGGACTGGTTTCCACCGAAAAGGTTGGGCAAGGAACGTTTCCGGATTGGTGGTTATATATTGTGTGGCCTTGCGGTTGGTCTCTGCCACAATTAAGTCTAAGAGATCCTGGGTTAAGAACAGATAGAAAAAGTCTAGGGCCGATCCTAGATTATCTGTCTCCACCTGGACTCCAGACTGGGCGGTGAAAGGGGGAAGTACGGGGGCGGCGGAATCAGGGGATTGCCAATTTGGGTTTGCCAGCACCTCTGGTAAACTAGGGGTAGTACGGGCCCGTCTTCTTGGTGGCTGCGACTGGGATCTTACTGCACGTGCCACCGAACCAGTTTCAACTTCCATGCTGGTGCTCGCCACTTCACCAGGGTCTACGGAAGTACTGGTGCTAGGTCCAGGAGATGTTGTGCTGCTGGTGCCTGCCCCACCATGAAATCTCAGACCAGCACGAACACCACTCTACTGCCCTTGAGGCCGATCCTGCGCCACCTGCGGTCCAACAACATGGGGTGTGGTACGCCTGGCTTTAGCCGGGACCTCAACCTCGTCATCACTATCGGTCAGTGAGCCACTGCTCAATTCAGGTTCAAACTCTGACCCGGAAGATTCGTCGAATGAGGCGTCCCAATCGTCCTCATCCGACTGGGCCATGTACCTGAGAACCTCATCATCGGTATACCCCTTTCTTGCCATGGTGGTCTGCTAAATTTAGGGGGTATTCCTCTAAAACTACCCATAAAAAAAGAGCACCTACCTAGCAAAAGGGAGTATTTGAGACGTAGAAAGCTGTGGTCACTGAGTTTTGATAAAAAAATAAATCAAAATTGAGTTTTACAGTGCCACAGCTATTGTACAGTGTTTTTTGCAGTGATCAGAAAAAAAATTCTGTCACTGCGGTGGGGCGGGCTGAACGCAAGTGCATCCGAACGATCAGGCCTGATCGGGCAAACACTGCGTTTTTTTTGTGGATCCTAGTGACCCTAATAGATCTGACTGCGATCAGTAATGATCACTTACAGATACTATATAGTACCAATGTTATTTAGCGACAATGATGACGCTAATTAGTGACTGTGGTGCAGTGGGCTGAGCACTAACTGACACAAAGGGGCCTAGCTAACTGGCCTAACTGCTAACACTAGTGATACTAAAAAAGTGACAGTTTTCACTGATCACTTTTTTTAGATCACTAGGATAGTGTCAGGGGGGTGGTGGCGAGTGGGGAATCAGAGGCAATCAGAAACAATCACAGGACAATCAAAGGCAATCACAGGGCAATCTCAGGCCAATCACACGGCACTCAATTCACGGGACAATCAAAGCCAATCGCGGGACAATCAAAGCCAATCACAGGGCAATCAAACCAATCACGGCACAATCAAAGCCAATCACAGGCCAATCAAAGCCAATCACGGGACAATCAAAGCCGATCACGGGACAATCAAAGCCAATCACAGGGCAATCATGGGACAATCAAAGCCAATCACGGGACAATCAAATACAATTACAGCACAATCAACTACAATGCACTGGGAAGGTGATTGGGGGGGGGGGGGGTTCTGAGGGCGATCTCAGGGTTATGGGGGGTTGATTAGGTGCCCGCACGGGGCAGATTGGGTCCTGATCTGATGGGTGGCAGACACAGGGGGTGACCGATGGGAGATCAGTGAGTGATTACAGGGGAGAATAGATGTAAACAATGCACTGGGGAGGTTATCAGGAGGGGGGTCTGAGGGCAATCTGAGGGTCTGGGTGGGTGATCAGGTGCCCCCAAGGGACAGCTTAGGGTCTGCGCTGATGGGTGGTGGTGACAAGGGGTGATAGCCAGGTGATAGATGGGTGATAGACAGGTGATCAGTGGGTAAGGCAGCTATATAGCTGTATACAGCATACAGGGGGGGTGGTCTGGGAGGGGGGTCTGGGGGGGATCTGAGGGTAGGGGGGGTGATCAGGGGACCCTAGGGGGCAGTTAGGGACCTAACCTAGGGGATAGCGTCCCTAGATAGTGACAGGGAGTGATTGATGGGTTTTATGGGGGTGCTTGGGTGCAAAATGTGGTGTGCTGGGGTGAGCAGGGGGGGGTTCTGAGGGCTGGGGTGGGCGATCGGGGGGTCTGTGTGGGTAAAAACGGGTGTTGATATGCTCACAGTAAGGGCTGCCGTCCTCTCTGATGGTCGCACGACGAGTGACCATCAGCGGAGGAGGCAGCCAGTATAATACACTTTGTTACAATAACAAAGTGTATTATACTCTCCTGATTGGCCGGATCGCCGCATTTGAAACCCGCCGGCGCTGCTAATTGGCCGGCGGGTTTCCGTGCAGGGTGGGCGGAGCCTATTGCCGGCGGCGATCGCGTCATTGATGACGCGATCGTCGCACAGCCACCGCTGATGCCGCCCCCGCCGATGGGCGTATTGCGGTCGTTTGGGCCCGGACTTTGCCGCCGCCCATCGGCTGGGGGCGGTCCTCAAGTGGTTAAAGGATCACTATCCCGAAAATGTTAATATTTAAAATACACCTACTTATAAGAAGTACCGTAATTTCCGGAATATAAGACACACTTTTTCTTCCCCAAAACTGGGGGGGGGGGGGGGGGGAGGGGTAGGGGGAAGAAAGTTGGTGAGTCTTATACTGCAAAGATACGGAATAAGTGTGGCAGAATGCGCAGGGAAGGTCTTTCATGATCTTGCTGGCGTGATCCACTCCTCCTCTGTCTAGCTTTGGTCATCTGCTGTTCTTCAGGATCCCATCCAGTCCTCTTTGTCACAGCAGGGGCTAGTGTAGTGTAGTTGGTGGAGGCTGCAGGGGTAAGTGAAGTGTAGTGCAGTGTAGCATAGCAGCAGGGGTTAGTGTAGTATAGCTGGTGGGCATAGATGATAATTTAGTGTAGTTGGTGGGGGTAGCAGGGGTAAGTGAAGTGTAGTGTAGCAGGGGTTAGCCTAGCTGGGAAGTGTAGCTTAGAGAGAGACATTTTAGAGGAAAAAAGGTCCATAAGATGCCCCTGCACCATAGACACACCTAGGTTTATTTATTTTTTCGTGATTTTTGCCCTCTAAACCTAAGTTTGTTTTATATCCTGCAACATCTTATAGTTCCAAAAATACAGTATATTACTCCCAGATTAAAACGCACTATGATTTTTTTCCCCTATGGTCCTGTCACTTACAGTTTGTAGTAAGCATTTGACAGATCTGACAGGTTATGCACTAGTACATGTCCTCATAGGGAATTATCACAATTTTCTTTATTCTTTACAAAAGCACTCCCTAGAATGGATCTATACTGTAATGTCGGATGGCATTCCTACTCATTTGCACACTATTTTAGCAGATGGGCTGAGCAATGGCTGTTCAATAAGTGCTTTTGAAAATAAAGAGAACCCAGAGAATGCCCCGTGATGAGATGGAATAGTCCCAAACCTGTCAGATCTGCCAGATTTTTACTGCCTACTGTAAGTGACAGGAACATAGTAGAAAAGTAATAGTATAGTGCATCTTAATTTTGGAGAATTTTATACACATGTATTTTAAACTTTGCAATTTTTCATGATAGTGGTCCTTTAATGCATTGGGGGGGGGGGGGGGTAGAGGAGGTAGCAAACAGTTAAATGTATTCACATAGGTAATAAGGAATAAGTGTAAAGCGCTCAGATTAGTCCTTTAAACTTTAGTTCTGGGTTTTGTAGTTCATCAAGGTTAGAGTTCCCCCCTTATTCACCCGACTCACCGGATCTGCTGGCCTGTATGGGCCCGACTGTGCCTTAGAGATGTAGGCCACCCCTCCTCCTTGTCCTGGAGTCCTTCACATACCTGCCTGTGGTGCCCTTGGTGTTTCAACAGAAGAGCGAGTCTCCTGTTCCTCAAGTGTGTGACAAACTCAAGTAGCATGTCCTACTAAAGAATCAGAGGACAGCCCAGCCAGATGCCAGAGAGGCAGAGGAGTGGCCTACATCCCTAAGGCACAGTCAGGCCCATACAGGCCAGCGGATCCGGTGAGTCGGGTGAATAAGGGGGGAACTCTAACCCTGGTGAACTACAAAACTCAGAACTAAAGTTTAACCACTTAAAGAGACACTGAAGCGAAAAAAAATATATGATATAATGAATTGGTTGTGTACTATGAATAATTACTAGAAGATTAGCAGCAAAGAAAATATTCTCATATTTTTATTTTCAGGTATATAGTGTTTTTTCTAACACTGTATCACTCTATAATATGTGCAGATTATACAACACTCAGCATTAAAAATGAGTCTTTCAGAGCAGTCTGTGAAGTAATGAACTCTCCTCTAGCAGAGGAAAAGTAAACAGTTCAATTACAGTTGAGATAATAAAAGTCAGATAACAGCCCTCTCCATGACTAAGTTAGTCGAAGAGCTTAATAGCTTTTTTGCATAGAGATAACAACTGGAGTTTCTCAACTCTTCCTGTACTGGAAACAATTACACTGATGTATCTGATCGTAATGTTTTTTTTCTTAGCTGTACTACACATACAAATCATAATATCATCATTTTTTTTTTCGCTTCAGTGTCTCTTTAAAGAGACACTGAAGCGAAAAAAAAATGATGATTTGTATGTGTAGTACAGCTAAGAAATAAAACATTAAGGTCAGATACATCAGTCTAATTGTTTCCAGTACAGGAAGAGTTAAGAAACTCCAGTTGTTATCTCTATGCAAAAAAGCAATTAAGCTCTGCGACTTTCAACGTCATGGAGAGGGCTGTTATCTGACTTTTATTATCTCAACTGTTCCTGGACTATTTACTTTTCCTCTGCCAGAGGAGAAGTCATTAGTTCACAGACTGCTCTGAAAGAATCATTTTGAATGCTGAGTGTTGTGTAATCTGCACATATTATAGAATGATGCAATGTTAGAAAAAACACTATATACCTGAAAATAAAAATATGAGAATATTTTCTTTGCTGCTAAACTTCTAGTAATTATTCATAGTACACAACCAATTCATTATATCATATTTTTTTTCGCTTCAGTGTCTCTTTAAGCTCTCAGTCGTTTTCACTTTATGCATCCGAGCAATGTTCACCTCCCATTCATTAGCCTATAACTTTATCACTACTTATCACGATGAACTGATCTATATCTTGTTTTTTCCGCCACCAATTAGGGTTTCTTTGCGGGGTACATTTTGCTAAGAACTACCTTACTGTAAATGCATTTTAACAGTAAGAATAAGAAAAAAAATGAAAAAATTCATTATTTCTCAGTTTTCGGCCATTATAGTTTAAAAATAATACATGCCTCCATAATTAAAACCCACGTATTGTATTTGCCCATTTGTCACGGTTATTTCACCGTTTAAATTATGTCCCTATCACAATGTATGGCGACAATATTTTATTTGGAAATAAAAGAGCATTTTTTCCATTTTGCATCCATCACTATTTACAAGCTTATAAGAAGAAAAAATATATAAATATTTCATCTTTACATAGATATTTAAAAAGTTTAGACGCTTAGGTAAATATTTATGTGTTTGTTTGTTTTTTATAGTAATGTTTTTGGTTTTTTTATTAAATATTTTATGTGGGTATTTTTGGGAGGGTGGGATATAAATAGTGAGGAGAACGCCAGCGCATACCACTAAGGCTGCATCCGAAATGACCACCAGCTCAGTGTGCAGCACCTAAATAGATTTTCTGCACACTTTGCATTCAATTCAGATGCAAATCTGTAATGATCGCTGCTGCAGCAGCTATTGCTGGAAGTAGTAGTGCTGCAGCTCAGGCAGTTCTGATCTATTTCCATGCAAGCTGCATAGCTTTGTCTGTCTTTCCCTGCTGTCAGCTTGTGACTGATTATCATTCACCTGTGTGGGAATCTGCATGTCTGCTCCCATTGGATGACCTTAGTATAAAGATCTGCTTCCTGCAGGGTTTCCTTGGGTTTTCATAGCTTCAGCTTAAGCCTGCCTTGCTGTCGCTTTAGCCCCCGATCGTGTTTCTTGTTATAAAGATACTTTGCTGGTCTTTGCATCATATATTGGTTCATTGCCAATATATATGCATACCAGCACGTTTATTATTTTCCTTGTATTTGTATTACGTTGATACATCAGTGTCGCTGATGTATACGTACACGAACTGTTTATATCCTGTGTGCAGTTAGTCAGCTTTCCAGCACGTTTTGGTAGGTTGCGCGTACCGTGACCACCCGTGCTGAGGTAGTTACCCTGCTCCTGGTTCTGTTTGTGGATTGCGTTCATCTCTGCGAAGAGATAACGAATCCTTCTGAATCCTGTTCTGTTACTGTTTGTGGATTGCGTTCATCTCTGCGAAGAGATAACGAATCCTTCTGAATCCTGTTCTGTTACTGTTTGTGGATTGCGTTCATCTCTGCGAAGAGATAGCGAATCCTTCTGAGTCCTGTTCCCTGTGTTACTCCATTCCTAGTCAGCGTTCCTGCTTATGTCATATATCGGTTCATTGCCGATATATACATATGTTAGTCAGACGTTACAAATAGTTTCATTGATAGCTGTAATTGTAATACGCTAGGAAAACATACTTATTGTATATTTATCTGTGTTACGTTCATCTATCTTTATCCTGCTATTTTCTGACTATCCTGTCCTGTCTTTGTGAGGCACGCCATCGCCGCATCGCATTGGCTGCCTCATTCCAGTCTGTCTGGTTTTGGACGCTTGCTGTCGCTAAGTAGCCGCTAGCTAGCAAGCGTTCATTCTGTCTACCTGTCCTGATCTCCTCAGTTCTGGTATGCGCTCAGCGCTACTTTGCACTGAGACGTTATAACGAAAGCATTGTTTGTGGCTGTCAGATCTGCACCGGCTCTGTGCGCCACAATCTCCTATTGGAGTCAGTCCTCCCCTCCACTATACTAGGGATAGCCTGTTTCCTTGTGCTAGTGTGTGTACCTCCTCCACGTCAGCTCATGCGTTGCATGCTGACTGTGGAGAATACACCACCAAGCCTTACAAAATCATATGCAAATCTGCTACTACTTATTATGCAAACAGGAAACTCAGGAGGAGGGGCTGGGAGCAGCTAACCTGACAGTTACATAGTTACAAAGTTAAGAAAAGGTGGGGGGAAAGGCTGCGCGTCCCTAAACACATGCTGCAATTGAATGGTTAATCGCACAGGCATACACCGCCTCTGCTAGACTGAAAAATGCATGCCCTGCATCCAAGACAAGTGCTAATATTTATTAAACTAGGAGGAACTTTAGTTTCCAATATGGTTTGCATGCAAAGTATATTATACTAGACACTTGCGCCACGGTGAGGCAAACCTCCGGGCAAGTGACCTAACCTAAATTTAAAACCTTGGGAGCAGCTAAGCAAAAAAAATGTGTAACTTACATTTGGTTAAACAGCGAGGAGAACGCCAGCGCATACCACTAAGGCTGCATCCGAAATGACCACCAGTTCAGTGTGCAGCACCTTAATAGATTGTCTGCACACTTTGCATTAAATTCAGAAGCAAATCATATGCAAATCTGCTACTACTTATTATGCAAACAGGAAACTCAGGAGGAGGGGCTGGGAGCAGCTAACCTGACAGTTACATAGTTACAAAGTTAAGAAAAAGTGGGGGGAAAGGCTGCGCGTCCCTAAACACATGCTGCAATTGAATGGTTAATCACACAGGCATACACCGCCTCTGCTAGACCGAAAAATGCATGCCCTGCATCCAAGACAAGTGCTAACATGTATTAAACTTGGAGGAACTTTAGCTTCCAATATGGTTTGCGTGCAGCCCCTCCTCCTGAGTGTCCTGTTTGCATAATAAGTAGTAGCAGATTTGCATATGATTTGCATCTGAATTGAATGCAAAGTGTGCAGAAAATCTATTTAGGTGCTGCACACTGAGCTGGTGGTCATTTCGGATGCAGCCTTAGTGATATGCGCTGGCGTTCTCCTCGCTGTTCAACCAAATGTAAGTTACACATTTTTTTTGCTTAGCTGCTCCCAAGGTTTTAAATTTAGGTTAGGTCACTTGCCCGGAGGTTTGCCTCACCGTGGCGCAAGTGTCTAGTATAATATACTTTGCATGCAAACCATATTGGAAGCTAAAGTTCCTCCTAGTTTAATAAATGTTAGCACTTTTCTTGGATGCAGGGCATGCATTGTTCAGTCTAGCAGAGGCGGTGTATGCTTGTGCGACTAACCATTCAATTCCAGGGATATAAATAGTGTTTTATTTGGGGAAATATTTGTGTATTGTAATGTTTTTTTACTTTTAGATGTAGTTTTACTTTTTGGCCACAAGATGGCAATCTTGAGTTTGTTTACATGACGTCACTCTAAGCATATAATGTACACTTAAAGAGACATAGAGTCAGAAAAAGCGTAGCTTCCGAGAGAAGCTGTCGCATTTTTTTGGGGGGGGGGGGGGGAGAGGAATCAGTGATCGGGCACCATAGCCCGATACATTGATTCCTGGGCTACCGAATCCATGGCCGGGAGTGCGCGTGCATGCGCGTGATCGGCCGCGGGAGCGCACATGTCCTCCTTGACTTTTTTATACGTCAAGGAGGACAAAGTGGTTAAAGGACTAATCTAAGCGCTTTAAGCGCTTTACACTTATTCCTTATTGCATTTAGAAAGCTATGTCACGCAGTGCAGCCCTACACCCTATAAGGACTAACAAAGGGCTTGATGGTGTATATGAGGTCCATTGTATTTAACTACCAATTGTGTTTAGTACCTACACGTGAGCGCTTAAGTACTATTGTATATTATAGTATTTACATAGGTAAGCACAGTTATAGAGTAGGAACAGATCCAGAATGCCCTTTCCAGGAAACTCAAGAGTTGTCTCAGCCCAACAAAATCCACCTACTACTAAAAGATCACTTTCAGCATGGATTGATCATTTACAGGCCCATAAAATGATTTTCTCCTTCCCTTCCAGCCTTCTATATACACCTCCTTCGCTCTTGGCATTCAGTCCATGCTAACTATCAGATCTGTGTATTCAGCCTGTCAAAACTCCTTCAAAAGATCAAGTCTGAAGTTTCATTAAAATAAGGCAGTTCCATTTAAGGCTGGGCTGTGGATGCCGGGCAGTGGACTGCAGAAAAGCATCACTTTGCCTTAGCATGTCAATGGAAAGTTTGGCTCATTGCTCCGCTTCTCTTGCTAAGCTATACATTTCAGTCTGCGTATGCAGTTTACCTATAAATAATAATACTGTTTAAACTACACCGAGCCCAATTGCTTTATATTTTCCAGTCATTTTCCTGCCTCCGGGCCAATTATCTACAGATTTATCTTCAAATGACTCATGTAATTCACAATTGCAGCAAGGGAGAAATCCATGCTAAATGCATGTCTTTTCTTAACACTATAAGTAAGTATTGTCTTTTATACTGAAAATATAACAGGATATTTTTCCATTGTGAGCATCCCTTTAAATGCACCATTCAGGCATAAATACTGTACTAAAGGTTTATTTTCAGATTATATATATATATATATATATATATATATATATATATATATATATATATATATATATATATACTGGTTTGCAAAAGTATTCGGCCCCCTTGAAGTTTTCCACATTTTTTCATATTACTGCCACGAACATTAATCAATTTTATTGGAATGCCACGTGAAAGACCAACACAAAGTGGTGTACGGTACACGTGAGAAGTGGCACGAAAATCATACATGATTCCAAACATTTTTTTACAAATAAATAACTGCAAAGTGGGGTGTGCGTAATTATTCAGCCCCCTTTGGTCTGAGTGCAGTCAGTTGCCCATAGACATTGCCTGATGAGTGCTATTGACTAAATAGAGTGCATCTGTGTGTAATCTAATGTCAGTACAAATACAGCTGCTCTGTGACGGCCTCAGAGGTTGTCTAATAGAATATTGGGAGCAACAACACCATGAAGTCCAAAGAACACACCAGACAGGTCAGGGATAAAGTTATTGAGAAATTAGCAGGCTTAGGATACAAAAAGATTTCCAAAGCCTTGAACATCCCACGGAGCACTGTTCAAGCGATCATTCAGAAATGGAAGGAGTACGGCACAACTGTAAACCTACCAAGACAAGGCCGTCCATCTAAACTCACAGGCCGAACAAGGAGAGCGCTGATCAGAAATGCAGTCAAGAGGCCCGTGGTGACTCTGGACAAGCTGCAGAGATCTACAGCTCAGGTGGGGGAATCTGTCCATAGGACAACTATTAGCCGTGCACTGCACAAAGTTGGTCTTTATGGAAGAGTGGCAAGAAGAAAGCCATTGTTAACAGAAAAGCATAAGAAGTCCCGGTTTCCAGTTTGCCACAAGCCATGTGGGGGGACACAGCAAAAATGTGGAAGAAGGTGCTCTGGTCAGATGAGACCAAAATGGAAGTTTTTGGCCAAAATGCAAAACGCTATGTGTGGTGGAAAACTAACACTGCACATCACTCTGAACACACCATCCCCACTGTCAAATATGGTGGTGGCAGCATCATGCTCTGTGGGTGCTTCTCTTCAGCAGGGATAGGGAAGTTGGTCAGTGTTGATGGGAAGATGGATGGAGCCAAATACAGGGAAATCTTGGAAGAAAACCTCTTGGAGTCTGCAAAAGACTTGAGACTGGAGCAGAGGTTCACCTTCCAGCAGGACATCGACCCTAAACAGGGAAACAATGGAATGGTTTAAAACAAAACATATCCATGTGTTAGAATGGTCCAGTCAAAGTCCAGATCTAAATCCAAACGAGAATCTGTGGCAAGATCTGAAAACTGCTGTTCACAAATGCTGTCCATTTAATCTGAGCTGGAGCTGTTTTTCAAAGAAGAATGGGCAAGGATTTCAGTCTCTAGATGTGCAAAGCTGGTAGAGACCCTAAAAGACTGGCAGCTGTAATTGCAGCAAAAGGTGGTTCTACAAAGTATTGACTCAAGGGGGCTGAATAATTATGCACACCCCACTTTGCAGTTATTTTTTTTTTTTTAATGTTTGGAATCATGTATGATTTTCGTTCCACCTCTCACATGTACACCACTTTGTATTGGTCTTTCACATGGAATTCCAATAAAATTGATTCATGTTTGTGGCAGTAATATGACAAAATGTGGAAAACTTCGGGGGCCGAATACTTTTGCAAACCACTATATATATATATATATATATATATATATATATATATATATATATATATATATACAGTGGTGTGAAAAACTATTTGCCCCCTTCCTGATTTCTTATTCTTTTGCATTTTTGTCACACTTAATGTTTCTGCTCATCAAAAACCGTTAACTATTAGTCAAAGATAACATAATTGAACACAAAATGCAGTTTTAAATTATGGTTTTTATTATTTAGTGAGAAAAATAACTCAAAACCTGCATGGCCCTGTGTGAAAAAGAAATTGCCCCCTGAACCTAATAACTGGTTGGGCCACCCTTAGCAGCAATAACTGCAATCAAGCGTCAATACAGCGCTCTGGAGGAATTTTGGCCGACTTATCTTTGCAGAATTGTTGTAATTCAGCTTTATTTGAGGGTTTTCTAGCATGAACCGCCTTTTTAAGGTCATTCCACAACATCTCAATAGGATTCAGGTCAGGACTTTGACTAGGCCACTCCAAAGTTTTAATTTTGTTTTTCTTCAGCCATTCAGAGGTGGATTTGTGTTTTGGGTCATTGTTCTGCTGCAGCACCCAAGATCGCTTCAGCTTGAGTTGACGAACAGATGGCCGGACATTCTCCTTCAGGATTTTTTGGTAGACAGTAGAATTCATGGTTCCATCTATCACAGCAAGCTTTCCAGGTCCTGAAGCAGCAAAACAACCCCAGACCATCACACTACCACCACCATATTTTACTGTTGGTATGATGTTCTTTTGCTGAAATGCTGTGTTACTTCTACGCCAGATGTAACGGGACATGCACCTTCCAAAAAGTTCAACTTTTGTCTCGTCGGTCCACAAGGTATTTTCCCAAAAGTCTTGCCAATCATTGAGATGTTTTTTTAGCAAAATTGAGACGAGCCTTAATGTTCTTTTTGCTTAAAAGTGGTTTGCGCCTTGGATATCTGCCATGCAGACCGTTTTTGCCCAGTCTCTTTCTTATGTTGGAGTCGTGAACAATGACCATAATTGAGGCAAGTGAGGCCTGCAGTTCTTTAGATGTTGTCCTGGGGTCTTTTGTGGCCTCTCAGATGAGTTTTCTCTGCGCTCTTGGGGTAATTTTGGTCGGCCAGCCACTCCTGGAAAGGTTCATCACTGTTCCATGTTTTGCCATTTTTTGGATAATGGCTCTCACTGTGGTTCGCTGGAGTCCCAAAGCTTTAGAAACGGCTTTATAACCTTTACCAGACTGATAGATCTCAATTACAGTACTTTGTTCTCATTTGTTCCTGAATTTCTTTGGATCTTGGCATGATGTCTAGCTTTTGAGGTGCTTTTGGGCTACTTCTCTGTGTCAGATAGCTCCTATTTAAGTGATTTCTTGATTGAAACAGGTGTGGCAGTAATCAGGCCTGGGGGTGACTACAGAAATTGAACTCAGGTGTGATAAACCACAGTTAAGTTATTTTTTAACAAAGGGGGGCAATCACTTTTTCACACAGGGCCATGTAGATTTGGAGGCTTTTTTTCTCACTAAATAATAAAAACCATCACTTAAAACTGCATTTTTTGTTCAATTATGTTATCTTTGACTAATAGTTAACAGTTTTTGATGAGCAGAAACATTTAAGTGTGACAAACATGCAAAAGCATAAGAAACCAGGAAGGGGGCAAATAGTTTTTCACACCACTGTATATATATATATATATATATATATATATATATATATATATATATATATGTATATGTATATATATATATATATATATATATATATATATATATATATATATATATATATATATATATATATATATATATACACATATATATATATATATATATGTAAAGTTTTGCACAAGAAAACCATTTTTAAATATAAAAATTGTCTTCATTCATAAATCGTTAATTTTAATTAATTATTTCAACCCCCCCCCCCCCAATAAATAAAACCGTCATTCTGCTCTGTCCAGATCACTGGTGTATTTTGCCTGACTTTGTCAGAACATGTATTTTTACAGAGTGCACATTTACCATATATACTTGCATATAAGCCACATTTTTGGGACTAAAAAAGTGTCCAAAAGTGAAGGGTCGGCTTATATGCGAGTCATGTGTGGAGGTGTGTCGGGATAGTTACCTTTCTCGTTGCTGGCAGCATCTCCCGTGCAGTTCTCCTTGCTAGATATCCAGGTTTCACTTACTTCTCATCCGAGGGAGCCACTTCCTGTTCCCTTGCAATTCCATACACGGCCACTACAGTAGTAAACCTAACCACTCCTTAACCCACTGCTCCGGTGCCTAACCTTTACCCCCATGATGTCTAAACTTCACCCTAAGGACCCTCCTTACTCCTAACACAAAAACCACCCCATTCCCAACTAAGCTAATACTGATGTTTTTGCCATCAAGGCAATTAGTGGCAATAAACGATAATTATGGCACCCGATAAACTTTACTATTGCCACCTAGGGTGGCACCATTTCTACCGGTGCTCTTCCTGCGTCATGGTACAGAATCTATCCATCACTGAAACAGTTAATTATGAAAATGTAAAATGGCTGTCGGTTAAGACCAATTTTGGAAGTGGCTAATGGGCTGGGGCAATTTTAATCATTACCAAGTAAAATATAAAAATTATCCCCGCTCACACACAACAGGTCTACAAAAGCAGCATCAGGCCTAATTGGCTATCTGGTAAATTTATTGTAGTGG